>NC_081408.1:703199423-703424469 GCF_030272615.1 Cryptomeria japonica
TTTTTATTTTTCTTCTCTTTTCAGATGTTCTTTAATGGGTCCAAAGATAGTTGCATGTTTCATAATGAACTTGTGGTGATAGTCGATGTATCCTTCAAAAAAAAATTATTTCTATTACATTCTTCTGAGGAGGTAAATTAAAAAATATGACTATCTTGAGATAGTCTACCATCATTGTTTATAGATAATGTGTCATAGTAGATTGTCAAAAGGATGAAATATGTACATATGTTTATTTTGAGTGCAATCATGAGACTATGACATCCTAATATTGGGACATGATATTTCAACATCTCACAAACTATCAAATCATCTAAACATAATTCATGGAAGTCTTGTGTAATTTTCTTGAGTGAATTTTTTATCATAATCTTAATATAAAATTTAAGCATGTTCATTAGGCCAAATGTCATTAGTGTGTACATAATTTAGGACCTCATTCAATTGAAAACATGATATTAGACTAATCTTCTTCTAGTGTATTCAATTGGTGATGCCCTTAAATTCAATTTTGGTGAGTATGTTTGATATCACCTCGACAAGGTTTAACCTTAGAGTTATGCTTGAGCCATTGTTTTCTAGGATTTCATGTTTATACTTTCTTATTATTGTATCAGTTTTAGATCTTATTAGGGGTTGTGTTCTTATTTTTAAAATTGATCGATACATCTATAGGTTTTATTATTTATCGCATCACATTAATTTGTACCACCTTATCCAATTTTTGATTCCTCATTAGAGTCTCATTTTTAGACTTTAAAGTTGTAACTAGGAACTTGTCGATACAATAGCTTTTGCCACTTGGACTCAAGCACAACAATAATGGCTAAAGAAGAGTATAAGAAATTATTTGAAATCCCTCTTCACCATCAACACCTAAGAAATTACTCAATGAATTCCATGAAAGAGTTTGAATCTATACAATATTTTTTACTCAAGTGACATGACTAGTAAATAAAAATTAGATATTATAGTGATAATTTAACAAATGAAAAAAATTGTTGAGGTGTGTACCAGCACATTTCAATCCAATTACATAGTATCTATTGAAGAAAGTAAGGATCTATCTTTCTTATCAATAAATATGCCTATAGTATCTCTTCAAACTCACAAGAAAAGGAATTCGAATTGATCTACCAAAAAATCTATTGAACAATATTTTCAATCAAAGTTTATAGTGTTTCAAATAAAAACCTTGGGAAAAGAGTAAAAATGAAGCTAAGTTAAAGATTTAATATGAGAAAAATTAAAATATTAAGTAAAGTGCATTGTATATTTAATATTATAATACTTAAGAATAGGCACTTAGTGTATAGAATGAGTTGTCTCTTAAAAAGAAATACAAATATTCAAGGAATCAAATGTTAGTGACATAAAACATGATGTCGACATAGAGTGCTAGAAAAATAATAAAAGGAGAAATGGCTAATATAGATCCGTAAAATTAGTAGAAAGAAAAAAGATAAGTCCTTGCACGATAGTTAATATATGAGTTTGTTGATTATAGGGAGAAATCAAGTGATTTGTTGAACCCATGGAAAGAACATCTATACAATAACTAACTCATTCCACAGATATTAAAATGACAATATAAAGTTAATTTTAAGAGAAAACCATGGAGAATGAGACAAAAGATGCATTTATCAAGCATTCTTTTTGGGTCCGTCTATACACAAGGTTTTTAAATATATGTTTATGTCAAACTTATAATGGTGGATCATAGAAAATTCAAAACATAAATTGAACTCTTAGAAATCTAATGATAGGTGAATTCTTGGCACCATCCACAAATATTGGGAAGTTGGAACTTCACATTTAGGAAAATATTTTGAATTAAAATAATTACCACACATTTATGTTGTTGGTGCTATGTTGTACGCATGGAGAGTTGATTTACCAATATAAGAACTTCTTTATCACTAGAGAAAAAATGAAATGAGTGATATTGACTTTGTGATAAAGGGAATGATCTTAAGAATGTGGAAAACAAACGTATTGAATTACACTTGTAAGAGAAGCATCGAACGAATTCTTCCTCACCATCAACAAAATTAGAGATCCTTACACTCTCATTCCAAGTTTATAGGTAGTTATAAGTGCCTATAGAGGTTTATCTTGAAGACATGAAAACCCAACACCCCAAGCAACTTATCATCCTATTACCACTTTCGGTATCCTTGAAATTTTCTTAATTTAATTGCCTTCTCTTTGTCTCTTTTATGATAATTTCTTATGAGATTCAAATTATAATAACTCTTAGTTTGTTTGTGGAAGCTAGTTGACATATATTTTTTATCTATTTTGTGGATTTGTATGGAGAGATTGTACCAAATAATGAATTTAAATGACAACATTCAACAAGATGCACCAATCTATAGAGATCCTTGTGATATCCTTTTAAGTATAGAAAAGTAATTCACATTGACGTTTTTGAGTACTACATTCTTTGATATGCATGTGATCATTCTGAGATTTGCATGCACCTCAAGGCAAGGAAAAATGTAATGGTGTAATATGGATAGCCCTACCATTTTGATTTAGTTCTCTGTTTAGTTTGACATAATTCCTTCATAGATTTAAACATTTATAGATGGTGTAATCTTGTACAAAGTTGGATATCTTAGCTTATGATCTTACCCATCCATTTACCCACATTCCTGTGCACTTATACCCCACCTTATCCACATAAACACATTCTATTATCCCTATAAATTCTATTATCCATTTGAATTCACCATATCTATGTCCCAAGTCATTTTAAAACATGGGGAGTTGACCCCTTAGCCATGGATTTGACCCCTAAATTTTTTAAATTCAAAATTAAAATTTTGTCGAAGATTGCTTATCCTTTTCCTACCGTAAGACGATCAAATAACTGTTTGGATAATTAAATATCATCTACTTATAATTAAACACATTTAGCTGCACCCATTTGATGATCATCAAATAATATTAAAGATCATTGACATTTACAAAAGGTTCACAACAGGAATATTTTGATCCTAGTACCTAAATGATTCTATTTCTACTTCTAATGAGTCTCTTGAAATAAATTGGTAGCCCTCCAGAGGTATTTTTAAATGCCCAGAAAATATTCAAAGTTAAAAATTGTAGAGAATAGAAAGGTAACCCAATTTCGTCAAAGAGAAAAATTACACATTTAGTAAGATAGAATCCATGGATAACAAATAGTTGGATGGAGAAAATATCTAAACGTTGAGATAGAAAATAAATATTTGATAGAGTTTAAGGAGTTAAAACTTATAGGTAAAGGCTAGGGGAATGCACCAAACTATGCACAATATTGTCTAATTTGTCAATGTGTACACAAGATATTATATCGAAATGGACATAAAATTGAATGGAAGTGACATCAGTATGAAAATTTCACAATTGCATTTTCACCCATTTTTAGGTGCATATAAATTTTAGAATGATCATGTATCTGACAATATATAGTGAAGACAAACATACATGCAACTTGTAAGCAAAGTAATGGAAGTTAATAGATGTTTCATCATTCGGATTTAACCTTTAGCATGCACTCTCCGTGGAGAATACAAAAGAAAGGAAAATTAAGCGACGTGTAGCCTATTTAATATAATTATCAACAACTATGACTCACTATCAACAATCGTATGAGAGATAGAAGGGAGGTGGGGGAGGGAAATAGGGATAGAAAAAATTAACTTTTCATGCATCATCAGATGCTTGTCATGTCAGGGACTAAAGATGATTCTCTGTAAGCAATGCCTATTACTTTGTACATCGTAGATAAGGTGTGGAAGGGTGGATGTGATAGATAAATACTAGAAAAATAAAACGAAAGATTGCACTATTTATTTATATATAAACATTCTAAGAAATACGAAAGTGTATATTTATATATTTCTGAACCAAGGGCATATATATAAATAAATAGAACGCTGGTTTCTGTGAAAGAAAATAATCTATGCGTTGTGCACTAAAACTCTCTTCCTGAGTCGTGTTCTTCACTATAATGTGAGTAAGGTTGTTTGGGTAAATAATTATTAAAAGTGAATATACTATCTGTCAGTCAGTTTCTTAAATACGTTGGTAAGAGTGTGGAAAGAAATTGAAACTCGATCAATGCTCACAAATGAATAACAGGTATTTTAAAAATATATATTTACTTGGGTGGGATCACAATTGTGACAAGTATAACCTCTTTGGGAAAAAATAAAGAATGAAAGAGTGTAATGATCTTTTGAAGAGGTGAATTGGATGCCTATGCCTGGCGAGTGCATTCAGCAGGAAACCCCTGTGGAAACCTCTTACTGTCTGTACAATAATCGTAGATCATATAGTTCTTTCGCACCCATTGAAGTTTCTGCTGCTCACTCGACTCCAACGCCTTTGCAGCGTACCATGAATTGACAGAGCAATCAGAAGAGGCGGAGCATGTCTCTGCTTTGAAATTTCCATAAGATGCCACAAAGGGGGATTTGGTCCAGTCGGTCTTCACTGCACCGCCTCTGGTTGCCCAATCGTCCGCGTTCCACAGGCTCGAGTATATTCTCATCGCTTGATTCTTGGGATATGCAACTCCCAAATCCTCGCTGTTCTTGAAGACTCTCACCGGCGTTCCATCCACAGAAAACCTGCAACATGAAAATATATTATAACTATAGTGCTAATGTTAACGAATTAACTTGATGATGCTAGAATAATATTAACATGGCTTACATAATTTGCAGGGGATTCCAGAGCAGAGAGTAAGTGTGGAAGTCTGCTGTGGGGTCGAACCAGAGGTAGAATTGCTGCTCGCGATTGCCTTTGCCTTGAGAGAAAACATTAGTGTGCATAATGTAGGGATCTCCAGACAGATTTCCAAGGAACTCAAAGTCTATATCGTCGTGCTTATCCCCTTGTGATGATAGCTGCACCAATTGCATCAACATTTTATTAGACAATAAATATTAATTAAATACTACTGCCCACTACTAATTTGGGGAGTATGGACTGTATGGAAGAGTAAGAGAGAAACTTACATAGTAAGCAGTGACAGTGCCGGCCGAGTTACCAGCCACCAACTTGATCTGCATATCGATTTTGCCAAAGAGATATTCATTCTTAGATTGGAAGCCTGAGCCTGTTTTAATTCAGCAGACGAATCAGCATACTGCTAAAAAATAATATGTATACATTATATGTGTAGCAAGCAAATGAGATAAGATACCTGAGGACTGGTCGAGAGTGAGCTGCAGGCGCTGGCCATTGTCGAGCATCTTAGCACGATCATTTCCCCATGAGATATCAAAGTCGTTATTAAAATTTGCAGAAACAAGGTGGGAGGAGCAGAGTACGAGGCTTAGCAGGATGAAACATGGTAACTGTTGGAAGTGGATTGACTCTGAGAGGGGGGGTGAATCAGAGTCAATAATCAATTTAACTCTCTTTAATTTTTTCTTACTTTGGAAAACTTTTTTAACACACATATGACACCCTAACTTGTATCGAAGCATGCATTTCTGATTAAACAATATATATAATTGAGTAATCTTGATATGCTTCTTATTGAACTTGTCAAAGCATCAAATTATGACTGGTAGAATTAATTAAAAAACAAAGTGACCAGCATAAAGAATTAAAATTTTGTAGAACAACAATGAAGCATAAATAAATGTATCAGAGCATTCATCTAATGGAACACATAAAGTGGATTAGCACACAACACAGATTTTCATGAGTGGAAAACCCTCTTGGGGTAGAAAAACCACTCGATAAAAGAATATTTTATTATCTCAAGAAGCACCCACTCCTTACACTGTATTTAGAAGTCTCAAACTTCAAGGAGCACCGACCCCTATGTCACAAATGATATCAAGAAAATATCTCCAACTATGAGCATTGATAAATTCAGAAGTGCATCATATTATGCAACTCTCAACTTGTCAATCACTGAACAAGATTAATACAAAAGATGGTCTATCACCGCCATATCTATTTTTTTTCGTTACACCCTGTTATATTCAAGAGATCTATCCTTCATCAAGCAAAACCAACTTATCAGGGTCCCAAACTATAATACGGGTTTTATAGAACTGAATCGCAACCGGAATAAAACTGGTTTGATAGAACTGAATCACAACCGGAATAAAACTGTTTTGTGTGTTCATCCTTGAGTAGGGTTACCAAACCCTAACTTAGGTTGGAGTTAATAAAAATTTATCACCAAAATAAATGTACTCCATAGGATCTCTTTAGAAATACTTCTTTCCTTTTCCCAATTTTTGTTTCAAAAAAAAATTACTTGTGATTATTTCTTTGGAAGAATATAGTAGCAAGAAAGATATTTTTAATCTTTGCATTTTTGATAACTAGAAAAATACTCGGGACCATCTTTTTCATTTTTTTTAAAAAAATAGAAGAGTAAACACTTTTATCTTTCTATTTTTTTCTTTCACTTCCATTTTACTTTTTACCCTTCATGGTTTGACAAGAGAAAACACTTTTATCTTTCTTTCTTTTTTTCTTTCACTTCCTTTTTTTTACTTTTGACCCTTCACGGTTTCACAAAACATACTCCAAAAATAACAATTTGACAATTTGATGCTAAAACAATTGCGAGAAATCCCCACAAAATTAGCCATAAAATATTACCATCTGAAGCATTCATACCTGTAGATTATTAAATCAAAAAGTACCACAATGCGAATTTGAAGAACCACTGGTCACTGAACCTACCTTCTTCTCTTCCACAAAAAGTTTCACTATCAATGAATACCAAAAATTAATCTGCTTACACCTGTCCACTATTCATAGAGATAAAGCTATATAGTCACCAAAACCTTTTTGTCATCAAGGACAATGCAGCATAACAAAGGTAACAAACTCCCCCTTTGTCCTTGATGGCAAAAACCTGAACCATCATAAAACTGAACCATCATTAACTGCTAGAAACAACATCATGATACCATAAATACCACCTGAGTAAACTGCAAATTAATTTGTGAAACCTTAGAACAACCTGTAATTCCAACTATCTGTGAAACTCAGAATAACCTGTAAGAACAACTGTCTTCTCCCCCTTTTTGTCTCAAGGACAAAGGGAAAAACTTGGGGAGAGTGATACTCCCCCTCATAGAATGCAAGATATTAAGCAAGAATAGATTGAGAGATAACTCCCAACCTGTCTCTGAAATGTTCAAATACTTCTTTAGATAGAGCCTTGGTGAAAATGTCAGCCACTTGTGCCTGGGAAGGCACATATAAAAGTTGAAATTCATTAGCTAACACCTGTTCACGTAGAAAATGTAACTTTATTGCAACATGTTTAGTGCGTGAGTGCATAATAGGATTTTTAGAAAGATTTATGGCACTAGTGTTATCACAAAAAATAGAGATTGGCTTGTTTACTGTAATACCCATATCAGCAAGTTGATAAGACATCCAGATTAATTGGGTACAACAAGCTGTTGCGGCAATATACTCAGATTCTGCAGTTGATAAAGTGACACATTCTTGCTTTTTGCTATGCCAGGCAACAAGACGATCTCCTAGGAAGAAAGCTGCACCACTGGTGCTTTTTCTATCATCTACACAGCCAGCCCAGTCAGCATCCGTAAAACCAACAAGAGTAAAATCATTATTTCGTGGATACCATAAACCATAGTCTAAAGTATCTTGAATGTACTTTAAAATTCTTTTCACAGCTATCAAATGAGATTGTTTAGGGGCAGATTGAAATCGTGAAACCAAACAGACTGCATGCATTAAATCAGGCCTAGATGCAGTTAAATAAAGTAAGCTGCCTATCATTGATCTGTACTCAGATTGATTGACTTCAGGTGAGTCATCTGCCTTGGTTAATTTACAGCTAGTCTCCATTGGAGTACTAATAGGTTTGCAATCTATCATATTAAACTTCTTTAGCATTTCTTTTGCATATTTGGTTTGTGATAAAAAAATGCCTTGTTCAAGCTGCATTACTTGAAGACCAAGAAAGAAGGTTAATTCACCCAAAATGGACATTTCAAATTCAGATTCCATGAGTTTTGAAAAATTTTTGGATAAAGAATCATTATTGCAGCCAAAAATGATATCATCCACATAGACCTCAACAAGTAAAATATCATTACCTTCAACTTTGACATATAAGTTACTGTCAACTCCACCTCTCGTAAATCCATTTGCTGTAAGGTGAGCATCTAACCTGGAGTACCAAGCTCTTGGAGCTTGTTTAAGACCATATAGAGCCTTTTTCAACCTGTATACATAATTAGGTTTATCTGCAGAGACAAACCCTTCTGGCTGTTCCATATATACCTCTTCATCAAGATAACCATTTAGGAATGCTGTTTTAACATCCATTTGATAAATTTTAAAATTTTTATAACAGGAGTATGCCAGAAATATTCGTATTGACTCTAGCCTAGCAACAGGTGCAAATGTTTCACCAAAATCTACACCTTCTTGCTGTGCATAGCCTTTACACACAAAGCGTGCTTTATTCCTAACAACTTTACCAGATTCATCAAGTTTATTTCTGAAAATCCATTTACCCCCTATAACATTTTTATCATCCGGTCTAGGCACTAGTTCCCAAGTTTTATTCTTTTCTATTTGATTGATTTCATCTTGCATTGCATTCAGCCAACAATCATTAATAAGAGCTTCAGAAACAGACTTAGGTTCAAAATCAGTTACCAGACAGTAATGCTCAGCCATTTGAGCTTGTTCACCAATTCTTGCTCTTCTCCTAGTCAAGATTCCTGCATCTATTTCACCAATAATTTGACTTTGAGGATGTCTTTTAGTAATGATTCTAGAGGGTGTATGTAAAAGATTTTCTGCTTTAGGACTTGATGGAGGACTCTTCTCATTTGTAATTTCTGCTTCAGCAGATTTAGAAACTTGTTCCAGCCTTATTGGTATATCCTCTTCAACATCCTGCATACCATCACTTAGAAAGAATTGCTCATCAAATCTTAAATTAACAGTTTCAACAATTTTGTTCAATCTATTATTGAAACACCTATAAGCTTTGCTATGAGTAGAATATCCAAGAAATATACCCTCATCAGTCTTAGCATCAAAGCTTCCTAGATTCTCTTCATCTCTTTTTATATAACACTTGCACCCAAAAATCTTGAAATACTTAATTGAAGCAGCTTTACCATACCAGAGTTCATAAGGAGTAAAAGTAGATTTTACCCTAATTTGCACACGATTCAGAATATAAACAGCTGTGTGAACAGCTTCTTTCCAATATCTGTCTGGCAGATTTGCCTCATTAAGCATTGTGCGAGCCATCTCTTTGACTGTTCTGTTTTTCCTCTCAACCACCCCATTTTGTTGAGGTGTTCGAGCAGCAGCATACTGTCTTTTAATGCCATGTTTTTCACAATAATCAACAAATTCTTGTGATGTAAATTCACCACCCTTGTCTGATCTTAAACATTTAAGTTTTAAATCAGTTTCACGTTCAACCATTTTCCTAAAAATTTTAAATCTGTCAAATGCTTCAGATTTATGTTTGAGAAAAGTGACCCATACCATTCTTGTATAATCATCCACAAAGAGCATGAAGTATTTTTCACCATTGATGGATTGTGTCCTTGTTGGACCACATAAATCTGTATGAACAAGTTGTAAAGGACTAGTAGAAGAGTGTTCTTTAGATTTAAAAGAAACTTTTGTCTGTTTACCTTTCAAACACTCTTTGCACACAATATTTAATGGTTTGCTCAAGATGGGTAAACCTCTAACATTCTGGTTCTTGCTGATTCGAACTAGATTATCAAAGTTTACATGTCCCAAGCGCTTGTGCCATAACCAGTTTTCTTCTACTTGACCCATAAGACACATACCTACATTATTTTCATAATCTGTGGAGTCAAGTAAATTGTAAACATTCCCAATAGTCCTCAAACCAGTACCAACAATTTTACCAGATTTATTTTTGATAGCACAACCTTGAGAACTAAAAGATACATTATAACCACTATCACAAATTTGACTGACACTCAACAAATTGTGTTTTAATCCTTCAACAAAATAAACATCATGAATAGGAGTGTCATCATTTAGCAGTAATGTGCCTTTACCTCTGACAAAGGCTCCTGAATTATCACCAAATCTTACAAAACCTCCATCAAAGTTTTCAAAATGAAGGAATTTATTTCTGTCTCCTGTCATATGGTGTGAACAGCCACTGTCCAACACCCACAATGACTTTTTACTTGAAAGAAATGCAGTTTGCACTATCATAGACTGTTCAGAACTAGGGACAAACTTTGGTTTCCACACCTTATGAATTTTTTCCTTTGACTTGCATTGAGAAGAAGTATGTCCAAAGAAGTTACACTTAATGCACTTCACAGTATTTGGAAAACCAGAGGCTTGATTATGTCCAAACATAGAAGTTCTATGTTGCAAAAATCTGCAAGTGTTAACCTTATGGCCAAACTTGTTGCAGTAAAAACAGTAACCATGAAAGAACCCAAACCTAAAAGGAGTCATTCTGTTGTAGGCCTGAAATTGTTTTTTGTTTGCAAGTTTAGTAATTTGTTTTGATGATTCAGCACTATCAAAACCTATACCTGTCGAATTCTTCCATTGTTTTTGTTTGCTTAACATTTCATTCAAATGCAAGGTACTTTCATACTGCTCAATCTGCTTATGTAAAGAACTACTTTGCTGTTCCAAAATGTTAACTTTCAATTCACTATCAGCAAGTAAGACTTTCAGATCCTCAACTGTTTGCTTTGAATCTTTTAATTCAATTTGTAAAATCTGTTTTTCACTTTCATGAGAAGCTACAAGTTTCTTAAACCTTTTGATTTCTTTGAGAGCACACAGTAACTCTCCTTCAAGATCAATTTCACCTTGATCTAAATCATCAGATTGATCTACTGATATGTTATTTAAATCTTTCTTTGAGGAAGTTTCTATTGCAGCCATAAACAAGGTTTCATCACCTTCACAAGGTGAGTCATCTGAATCATTTTCAGAATCTTCTTTAATAAAAAGACTCTTCTTTTTCTGAAAAGGATTGAATTTCTTTTTAGAGTTCCATTTTTTCATTTTGAATACTTTTTCTGGTTTTTCTTCTTCATTATTTTGATCACTCAGGGGACATTGAGCAGCAAAGTGCCTAGCTTTGCCGCAATTAAAACATTTGAAGGGTAATTTTCCCTTATACTTCTTTTTTAACTTTCTAACTAGCAAAGCTTCTATAGCATCTGAAAGTTCAGACTCACTATCTAGTTCCTCCTTCTTTTCTACTTTAAATGCAGTTTCTTTAGAACTAGAAGGATTACTACCTATCCTCATTTCATAGGCTGTGAGTATGCTTTGTAGGTTGTCAAGAGACATAGTTGAAAAGCTTTTCTTTTCTTCTAAAGTTGACACCTTAGTTTCAAATTTAGGAAGTAAAGTTCTAATAACCTTTCTGACAACATCTTTTTCATCAACATTTTCACCAAGACCCCTTCTTGAATTCACAACTTCATCAATTCTAAGAAAATAATTTGCAATAGTCTCATCTTCTTTCATTCTCAATGACTCAAATTGATTCTTGAGTGTGAGAATTTTAGATTATTTGACCTTTGCATCACCTTGATAAATGGTTTCAAGCTTGCTCCATATTTCATGAGCAGATGGACAATGCATAACTTTAACAAACACATCCTTGGTAAGACCACACAAGAGAGCATGTTTTGCTCTAGCATTTAACTCATACTGAGATTTAGCATCAGGATCTGAAGGAATAGCATTAGGAACAACATATTTTGTGATAACAATGTTCCACACATTTACATCAACAGAGATAAAGTACGTTTCCATTCTGATCTTCCAAAACACATAATCTGTGCCATCAAAGAGGGGAGCTCTTGAAAGAGAGGCACCTTCTTGTAAATAAGCCATGACAAGACTTCCAAAAGACCAGGAACAATCCCTAGGATAGACCTAAATGATGGGACCCTATGCTCTGATACCACTTGTTGGAAGTGGATTGACTCTGAGAGGGGGGGGTGAATCAGAGTCAATAATCAATTTAACTCTCTTTAATTTTTTCTTACTTTGGAAAACTTTTTTAACACACATATGACACCCTAACTTGTATCGAAGCATGCATTTCTGATTAAACAATATATATAATTGAGTAATCTTGATATGCTTCTTATTGAACTTGTCAAAGCATCAAATTATGACTGGTAGAATTAATTAAAAAACAAAGTGACCAGCATAAAGAATTAAAATTTTGTAGAACAACAATGAAGCATAAATAAATGTATCAGAGCATTCATCTAATGGAACACATAAAGTGGATTAGCACACAACACATATTTTCATGAGTGGAAAACCCTCTTGGGGTAGAAAAACCACTCGATAAAAGAATATTTTATTATCTCAAGAAGCACCCACTCCTTACACTGTATTTAGAAGTCTCAAACTTCAAGGAGCACCGACCCCTATGTCACAAATGATATCAAGAAAATATCTCCAACTATGAGCACTGATAAATTCAGAAGTGCATCATATTATGCAACTCTCAACTTGTCAATCACTGAACAAGATTAATACAAAAGATGGTCTATCACCGCCATATCTATTTTTTTTCGTTACACCCTGTTATATTCAAGAGATCTATCCTTCATCAAGCAAAACCAACTTATCAGGTTCCCAAACTATAATACGGGTTTTATAGAACTGAATCGCAACCGGAATAAAACTGGTTTGATAGAACTGAATCACAACCGGAATAAAACTGTTTTGTGTGTTCATCCTTGAGTAGGGTTACCAAACCCTAACTTAGGTTGGAGTTAATAAAAATTTATCACCAAAATAAATGTACTCCATAGGATCTCTTTAGAAATACTTCTTTCCTTTTCCCAATTTTTGTTTCAAAAAAAAATTACTTGTGATTATTTCTTTGGAAGAATATAGTAGCAAGAAAGATATTTTTAATCTTTGCATTTTTGATAACTGGAAAAATACTCGGGACCATCTTTTTCATTTTTTTTTAAAAAATAGAAGAGTAAACACTTTTATCTTTCTATTTTTTTCTTTCACTTCCATTTTACTTTTTACCCTTCATGGTTTGACAAGAGAAAACACTTTTATCTTTCTTTCTTTTTTTCTTTCACTTCCTTTTTTTTACTTTTGACCCTTCACGGTTTCACAAAACATACTCCAAAAATAACAATTTGACAATTTGATGCTAAAACAATTGCGAGAAATCCCCACAAAATTAGCCATAAAATATTACCATCTGAAGCATTCATACCTGTAGATTATTAAATCAAAAAGTACCACAATGCGAATTTGAAGAACCACTGGTCACTGAACCTACCTTCTTCTCTTCCACAAAAAGTTTCACTATCAATGAATACCAAAAATTAATCTGCTTACACCTGTCCACTATTCATAGAGATAAAGCTATATAGTCACCAAAACCTTTTTGTCATCAAGGACAATGCAGCATAACAAAGGTAACAGGTAACAGATCCATTGGGAACACAGGACAAGAGTAGAAAATGTACAAGTAGGAGTATGGAAGTGGTGAATGGTGATGGCTGAAGAAAATCAATTTGATCTAGTGATAGAGGTATGGAAGTGGTGAATGGTGATGGCTGAAGAATACCAATGGGATTTTTATACAAGGAAGGAATCGATTGGAAAGTAGCAAGAAATTTCACATAGAGTTGTTGAGTGGATGAGTTGGAGAGCGCTTTGGATATCGATAGATATTATAGTTGTTGGGTTCTATTGTACGCGGAATTCCAGCAAGAAGAGCGTGAGCGTGTTGGCTGGCTTATGATAGTTGTGTTTCATAATTTGTGACGCTACTCAAAATGATTGTCTTAGATGTTGACCTCCTTTCTAATCACATGAGCTGTATTTCAGCAGGTAACCAAACGCTTTGGAGGGAAACATTGCGGGCTGGTCCACGCGTGGAATTTCAAAGCAACCGCGCAATCATGTTCTCCAAGCCAATTTATTTATTTAGGAGAAACACGTCACAGCCCGTCAACTTCTAACTCTCCACATACATAAGAATACCAACTAAAGTTGCATTTTCTTTTTCATTATCATCATCTTTGATCAATTTCTAATTTACATTCAATAATGTGTTGATTGATTTGTAATTTTTTATTTTAAATTTATCACGTAGGTCAATTATATATTTTTCTTGTAAGATAAAAATCTCATCATTCGATTGTCTTACTCTTATTTTCAAAAATTAAGGGTCATTTCAAATGTATGAGTTTCATGGCATTCTCAAATTGCCAATTTAAATCATATCATCAGCGTATAAAGAGACTATAACTCGTTTTCAATATGTTTGCATTTCATGTAAAGTTTAGCCTCACTTCCACTCCCGTCGAAGCAATTTTTAAGAAGGTACTCATACACTACTAAACCAAGCTCATGGTGCTTGCTTTTGGTAGATAAATAGCCCTTTGTAATTTACAATTTTTTTGTTTCTTTTCCTGTAACCTCATATTATAGCATTTGTTCTATAAGCACTTCTTCATTTATGAAACCATTTAAAACAACTTATCTAACATCAAATTGACGTACTAACCACTTAAATTGTGTTGCAAATGCCAAAAATTAGTTCTTATAATATCCAATCTCACCCTAGGAGCATAGGTTTCACTATAATCATTGTTGTGAGAAGCCTTTCACTACTGATATTTCTTTGTGTCTTTCAATGGATCCATTAGCATTACAAAATTTTAATTTTTAAACCCATTTAGTCCAATCCTTTTCTACTCAAGGATCTACTAACTCTTGTGTCCCATTCCTTTTAATACAAGTGATATCCTCATCCATGGCCTTAATACAAACTTTATGAATGTCTTATTGCATCTTAAATGTCTTGGTTCTACTTGAAAATCAAATAGTAAAGAAAACTTAACAAAGAAATCAAAACTAGTAGTTATTTCATAAATTTCTTTGAAATTTTTTATCTTCCTTGGAGGAGGAAGTGTATTTGAAGGAACAATTGATGATTAAGGTGTTTGAGTAGAACATAATATGTTGCTTGGGCTGCTAGAATAAGATGAAACATCTTGTTCTATTTTTATAATTCATGGTTTTTTTAGCTGTAATTTTTTTATTCAATTTCCATACATTGTTTTTGGAAAAAATTATATCATTTCTTACTAAGTTGTGTGTTTTTTACTAGATTGTGTATGTTATATCCTCATTGTAGCCAATAAAAAAACATTTCTCACTATCATCATCGTCTTTTTTTCTTTTACATCCTTGGAAATAAATGAGCATTATCAATGCAACCAAACACCTTACGATGAGCCACAAGAAGTTTTCTTCCACTCCATACCTCACAAGGAGTCATATTGTTTGCACTTTTTTTTTCAATGTCTATTTGTCAACTAAATAAATGTAGTCATTTTTCAACCTAGAAAGTACTTAGAAGACCATTGGCCTTGAGTGTTGTTCTAATCATCTCTACAATTTTACAATCCTTATATTCAACTACTCCAGTTTGCGAAAGGATGTAACTTATAATCAATTTCCTTTGAATAGAACTATTTTTTGCAAAAATGTTAAACTTCGTTTGAAGTAAATTCTCTCCCCTTATCTTTACATGAAGTCTTAAAGGAATAACTAACCACTTTTTTTCTATGTTGGCTTCAAATCACTATATTTACATCAAGAGGGATTTTGACCTTGATTTAACTAAATATACCCAGTTTATCCTATTTTAGTTATTAAAAAAAAATGCCCATTTTGTTAAGTGATAAGGTCTACATTGGACCACAAATATTAGCATGCACTAATTTAGGCGGCACTTTTACTCTCCAAGCTTTTCTTAATAGAACAAAGTCTTGCTTCTAATCAATTGGTTTTATATATTGAAAGGTAGGTGTCCATGTCTCATTTGCCATAACTATGATTCATCATTTTAGTGATAATTCAAATATTAAGTTTATCTATGCAAATCTAAGAGGAAAAAATATGTTTTAAAGCATTACCAAATTTTGCAACAATATAATTACCATCATTTTAATCACAAATAAAACATGTATTCACTTGAAAATAGTAGAATATCCTTTTTCAATAATTTTTCTTATGCTTACTAGATTAAGAGTGATTCTTGGCACATATAAAAATAATATGGTTATATAAGATTGAACCTTAGTTGTTCTTGAATTTGCGATGATTCATTTTCCCATAGTGTTAACTTATTTTTCATCATTGAGTACTTGTGTTTTAGGAGACTCACTCATCTTTAAAAACATACTTTACTAATTATCATATGACTACTCCAATTGCTAACCAAAATTTAAACAATTTTTAGAGATTTATTTTCTACCATCACATGAAAAATATAGATTAATTTTTAATCCTTTTCTTCAATTTTTTTTTATCATGTTGCTTATTCTTTCTCCACCTCAATCGTGTTCATAAAGGTCAAAAAAGTTGACACTACATACTTGAAATTGGTAAGGTATTTAATTATTTTCCCGATGATTATAGTGGAGGAAAATGAGTATATTTAATTAAGAAAGGTCAAAAAACTTAATGATATCAAGATTTAAATCAAATTAAAAAAACAAATTGGTTGTTCCTTGAAGACTATGTGTGAAGGTAGAGAGGGAGAATATACTAGCAATTAATTTTAATATTTTTACAAAGAGAATTACCAATCAAACACAATTGATTATGATTTATACCCTTACATAATCATAAAGTTATAGAGATGATCAAAAGAATGCTCAAGGCTAATGTTCCAATTAGTACTTTTTGGGCTAAAAAGTAGCTACATTACTTATTTGATAAATAGATATCTAACCAAAAGTGTAAATGATATAAATCCTTTTGAGACATGGATCAAAAACAAACCTTGTATGCCTCATCATAAGGTTTTTTTTTTGCATTGCTAATTATCATACAATTGAACATAAAAGACAAAAAAAAAAAGTGATTAAAGTGACATAATTATTTTTATTAGCTATAATGAGGACACAATGGGTTATAGGTTATATAATCCAACAAAAGGAATACCTGATTTAGTAAGCCATGGTGTAATTATTTCCAAAGGGTGAATGAAAATTGAATAAAAATTTATATCAAGAACATCCAAGAACGGTAGCAATAGAACAAGATGCTCCAACTTATTCTACTAGCCAACGAAACATCTCATCTTCAACTCAAACACATTCATCGTCAATTATTCCTTCAATTTCACATCTTTTTTTAAGGAAGGTAAAAATTATCAAACAAATTTATAAAATTACTACTAGTATAATTTGATTCATTTATAATTTTTTCTTGACTATCTCATATTCAAGTAGAAGTCTAGATCAAGGACATGGATGAGGAGATCACTTCTATTTAAAGAATGAAAATAGAGTATTTAGTAGGTCCTTCATCACAAGAGGATGTTATTGGACCAAAATGGGTCAACAAAATAAAATCTAAGGTTGATGGATCCATTGAATGGAACAAATTTAAAGAGTGGTTGCAAAAGGATTATCATAGCAACCAATGATAGATTATAATGAAAGCTATGTTCCTATAGTGAGATTGGATATTATAAGAACTATTTTGACATTAGCATGACAATCTAAGAGGTTAGCACATCACTTTGATGTGAAATAAGATGTTTGAAATTGTTTCTTAAATGAAGAAGTTCTTGTAGAGAAAACGTTAGAATATGATGTTGTAGGATAAGAAAGAAAAAAATTATAATTTATAACGGGCCCTTTATGAACTCAAGAAAACATCAAGATCTTGGTATAGAATAATATATGAGTACTTTTCAAAAAAAATCCTTCAATGAGAATGACAATGAACATACACTTTATATAATATGTAGAGGCATTGAAAACTTAATCATGGTCTATTTATATATATGTTGATATTTGATTTAAATTGGCAATGGTGAATTATTAATATAGAGAAATTCAAGAATATCATGAAGCTTACACATTTAAAATTTGACGAATAAGGATTTGATATGTTACTTTTTTTTTAATAAAAGTAAGGTGGTTGAATGATGGTATTTTTATTTCACAAGAAAAGTATCTATTCAATCTACTTGATAGATTTAGAATGAAAAATCAGAAATAAATGAACACATTATTGAATGTGAATGAGAAGTTGGTCAAAGATGATGATAATGAAAAGAAAAATGCAACACTATATTGAAGTTTAGTTGGTATTTTTATGTATCTTACTACCACTGGACTTGAAATCAAGTATGTCATAATCTATTAGTATCAAGATTCATACAAAATCCCACTAAGATTCATTTATATGCAGTAAAAGGAATACACAAGTATGTTCTTATTTCATTCAACTTTGGTATTTTGTATACACCTATTGATAATTTTTTATTGAATTAACAAAATAAAAATGCATTGTAGCAACAACAACAAAATGTCAAACAATGTGGTTGAACATAATATTGGCACATTAACAAAATAATCAACAATTATTTATCATGAAATTAGCTCTACAATTGCAATAGCAAAATGTGACAATTTTCATAGATGGAATAACCATATAGATATTTGCAATCATTTTATTTCAAATATCATGGCAAATGAATAGATTGGTGTGGATTTCCTAAATTTAGGGATTTTTATTTATTTTTTTCATTAATTCAAAATTTATATTTTCATATATTAAATTATGATTTTTTTTTAGGGTTTTGTTTTATGGATTCACTTAAGTTAATTTACAAATTAAAAATCTACAAAAAATTAAAATGGTCTTACATTTCATAGGTCAGTGAAAAAATTCCAAAAAAAATGATGTTTTGTTATTATTGTTTCTTTGTCATTTGGGTCAAATTTTTAAAATATGTAATAATAAGGATAAATAGAACTATTAAAAAGCAACAAATAAATATATATTATTTGTTTCACTTTCCAAAATAGAAATAAAACAAAAGAATTGTGAAAATAACGAATGTTAGCTTATTCAAAAGTATTCTAAAAAATAAAAAATATACCTATTTAATAGATTTGAATTTAATTTTTAATTTTTAAGTTAGGTTTTGAAGTTAAAATTTTAGGTTTAACAATTCCAATATAATTACCTTTTATTTTAAAAAACAAAAAATGTTCTTCTAATAAAATATTAAAAATAAAAATAAAAAAGCTAAAATTTTAACTATTATCAAAAGTTACAAATAAAACCAAACTTTTTTTATATTAAGAATAAGGAGATCAAAAATACAAGAGATCGCAGAGTATCAGAGAACAGAGGCTAAGCCTCACACCATCTAAAAAGAGTATTTACAATGAACCAGCAACATATATAACTTAAATTACGACAACTAGTAAAGCACATCATCCCAGGTGTCCACCCAAGCCAGCCAACCCATAGCGCCATCCATCCACACCATGCTTTTCTGATCTTGAATTTGTTTCAGCATGTAAACCGACTCATTAGTAGCATTGTGAGGTCTTATTTTAATCTCCTTTCTAATTCTGCTGAAAGTTTGATTGAAATCATGTATATTATCCAAATGCAACCTCCAGAAATATACATTCTTAACGTCATTGGAAAAAAAGGTAGCATGACCGTCCTTGAACAGCCTTTTGAATTTAGCCTTGTTGATTTTCATGGTGATCTGAATCTGCGAAAAAAATTTAAAATATGTGAGACTTCGAAAAGACTCAGTAAGCATTTTGGGGATATTTTGAAACCTTTCTTCATTTTTGCACTTCCAAATTTGCCATAAAAATGCTAGGTGAGGTAATATCCCAAAACATGTTAACATCTTTTTTAGCATTAGAGATAAACCCAGTAATAACTTCAAAGAAATTGAAATTACAAGGGATAGAAATACCGAACATTAACCAAACCTCTTTAGCAAAACTGCACTCAAAGAAAATATGATTTCCCATTTCCGGGGTTCTGCAAATGGTGCAATAGTTAACATCAGAGAAAGAGCTCCTAACAGGAAGCTTATTAAGAATAAGTAACCATTTAAAACATTTAATTTTAGGATCAATGGAGCTTTTCCAAAGATAATAAAAATACTTTTTCCAAGAAGAAATATCCAAATCAGTATTCCAAATATTGTTAACATGATTGATAACATCAACATTATAATTTAAAATAGAATAAATATTCTTAGCCTTAAGCTTAGAAATGATAATACCATCAGGCCATTTTATCTTTAAATAACTATTAGAGTCCACATGACACAGAAAAGGAATGTTTTTACTAGCTTTAACAATCATACTATAAGTCTTTTTATGAGAAACAGGAAATTTAAACTTATTCTTAAGATCATCCCAAAGGATAAGTCTGTCCATTTCAAAGATATCAATGAATTGCTTGATTCCAAGGCTAGCCCAATACTTAGCCGAGCACCCTTGGGTAAGAGCAAGAGGTTTATCACCAAGCTTAAGGTTCCACCAAATGGACCTTTCACCGTGGAGGGTTTTATTATCAAAAAAATCTTTGTTAGTGATGAATTGCCTAACATGGTTCCAGGCTTTCCAGATGGATTTAAAGACCGCTGAGCCTTGAACAGTAATAGGAAATTCACCACAAATGAGATCAGTGAGAGGAAGATTTTTCCAGAATTTGGCACTTTTAGGATATCCCCTCTCAATATTGTTACGAATCAAAACTTTCCAAGGCTCATCTCCCTCCAAGGCATGAAAGATCCATTTGGAGGCCAAAGCAAGACCGCTAAGTCTCAGGTCTTTCAACCCCATGCCCCCAAGGAGCTTATCAACATGACACCACTTCCAATTGACAGAATGCATCTTTTTATTTCCCTTCCCATCAGACCAAAGATAATTTCTTATAGCCTTCTGGATTTCCATAACTTGATAGTCATTAAACATCCAAGCAGAGGCATAATAAATGTTGTAAGAGGACAGAATTTTTTGGCAGACTTGGATCCTTCCAGCAAAAGATAGAGACCTATTGTGCCACTTGTTTAGTTTATTATGGATCTTATCCTTAACCCAAGCCCACATCTCTTTCAAAGAGGGGTCAATAGAAAAGGGGATACCCAAATATCTGACAATTTTAGAGGGGCCACCCCATTGGAAATCAAATTTATTAAATCAATTAGGAGGTTGATCATCCCAACCAAGACAAATAGATTTGGCATGAGACAATCTAGCTTCTGAAATTTTACAGAAGAAATTAAGTTTATTAATCATAGCAACAAAATTGTCTTCAGAGGTTTCATGAAACAGAGAAGTATCATCGGCAAACTGGCAGTTAATAATCTCTTTATTATTAGGAAGAATGACACCTTTAACAGCTGGGGATAAAGTTTTGTCTCTAAGAATATAAAAAAGAGCTTCAGAAGCAATAACAAAAAGGGCGGGAGCAAGAGGACACCCTTGTCTAATCGATCTTCCCAAAGGGAAAGAAGTAGACAGGGAACCACTAACATCAATTTGAGCATGAGCATCCTTGAGAAACATATTCACAATGCCACAAAAGAAGGACAGGAAACCAAAGGCCTGGAGCATCATATTAATAAAGCTTCATTCAATTCTGTCATAAGCCTTTTCAAAATCCAGCAAGAACATAGCAACCTTTTGATTAGAATGCTTAGCCCAATTAAGAGCTTCCTAGCTGGTAACAAGATTCTCTAAAATATATTAGCCCTTCACAAATCCAGTTTGGGTAGGACAAACAAATTTGGGGAGAATGGCCTCGAGCCTATTTGACATAATCTTAGCCAAAATTTTATAAGAAACATTTAAGAGAGTCATAGGCCTCCAGTTTTTAATAAGGGATTTATCACCCTCCTTAGGGATAAGCTTAATGATACCAGAATTAATGTCCCTACCCAGGGTTCCAGTATCAATGGCTTCATTATAAATATTAATTAAGACTTTGCTAATCCATTTGATGTTGGCCTTGTAGAATTCAGCAGGCAGCCTGTCAGGTCCGGGAGCTCTATCATTATTAAGGGAATTGATGGATTTCTCAATTTCCTCTAGAGACAAGGGCTGCTCAAGATTAGAAGCATCCTCAGCCGAGATCTTATTAGGAATGAGATTCTTACATTGGTCTCTAAGGGCCCTAGCCTCCTGAGTATCCTTTGAAGTAAAAAGATTTTTATAAAATTCAACAAATTCATTCTTTATAATCTCTATGTCCATAGTCAAGTGATTGTTAATAAGCAGTTTATCTATAGACTCTTTAGCTTGCTTATGTTTAATAAGATTAAAGAAAAAATTACTTCCTCTATCTCCATATTGAAGCCAATGGGCTCTTGAACGAATTTTCGCACCAAGAGCTTTATAATGTTGATGATTTCTGAGAGCATTTTTAGCATGGGCAAGCTGGTGACAGAGATAAGGATCATCTGGATTATTTTGGATATCATTCTCAGCATTATAAAGATTATTATTAAGCCAAGATTCCTTAAACCTATAATCTTTGGCCTTCTTTTGGCCAATAGTTTTTAAAAAATTCTACCAAGCAGAGACATCAAGATTCCACCTAGGGATATAGGATAGAGAGGGAAAATGGGACTCATTGATGAGTCTAATAATGGAGATGGCAGCAAGAATGTCATTATCCTCAAGAAGGCTAGTGTTAAGAATGAATTTATGGTCAAAATGATTACTAGAATTAGGTGAGCAACCAAGATTAACAGATATAGAGATAGGGTGGTGATCCGAAAGGGTGGTAGGGGAGACAAGCACCAAGTTATTATTTTTATCAGGTATCACAGAAAAGAAATTGCTATTAAGATAGAATCTATCAAGCCTAGAGTAGATTCTGTATTGACCTTTCTGAAAATTACACCAAGTAAACCAGAGGCTAGGGTTATTATTCTTGTTTCCCCTTAAAGGATCAAAAAGGGATTTAGCTCTTTTAAAGTTGTTCCAGGTAAGTTTTTCCTGATCTTTCCAAGAAAAAGGCAGACCTCCCATTTTATCTTCCTGATTCTCAACCATATTGAAGTCACCTCCAAACATCCAGGGAATGTCAGGAAGCGAGGTGAGCCAAGTCCAAAACGAGCTTCTTTCCATATAATCATTGGTAGCATAAACAGAACAAACGCCAAATTCCATATCATTATGATTAAAGATTAACCAAATAGCTCTATTACAAGGAGAAAAGCCGAAACTTTTAATCTTAGGTCCCCATTTGGGGCTGAGAAGAATCGCCACACCACCCCTACCCTGAGGGTGATTAGTGGAGAATTTGATAGCATCTCTCCAAATAAAATTAAGATTGGATTCAAGATTGAATCTAGTAGATTTAATTTCTTGCAGCATAATCATATCAATATTAGTTTGAGACTTGATAAAATCCTTGATAATAAACTTTCTATCAAGACATTCCAGCCCTCTAATGTTCCAAGAAACACAATTCATTGTGACATGATTAGAGCATTAGACGCCTCAGCTCCCACAATGTCCTCCATAGGAGAAGCATCTTCAGAGTCTGTTTGATTTTGCTTTTTACTGTTCTTGTTTTTATTCTTGGATCTTGGAGGTCTTCCTTTCCTTCTAGCGGTGAGGATGTCCTCATTATCTGACAGAACAGGGGAGGAAGCCTCCAACTCCGAAAATTGATTATTAGCGACAGGGGTTGCCGGAATGACTTCAACTATGAAATCATCTGTAATCTCTTTAAAATCTTTCACAAGGGGGTTCTGTTTTGAGGAAGTGTGTTTGGTGGGAGCTTTAGGAACAGTCAGAGGGGAGCCAGAGGGTTTGGCAACATCATTAGTAATCATATTAGTTGCTGAAGGAGGGGGTATAAGAAGCATATTAGGGGCTGAGTCCTTTTTGCTCGACCGATTCTTCCTTTTTTTTTTAACAGTTTGAAAACCATCTGTATCCACAATGCTGGTAAATGACACATTTTGAGAGACCGTTGTTTGTATCAGAGAGGGGAAAGATTGAGAGGGAGCATTTAGGGAAGGCACAGGATTAGTTTTAGCAGAGGAAGGCGGAATTGGCTGGTTAGAAATGGGGAGGTTAAAAGGGTTAATAACTTTTTGACTTTTATTTCTGATAATCGGGCAATCTTTCCTAAGATGCCCTTCTTTCCTACATAAAAAACTCGCATTCAAACCACCTAGGGTTTCAATAGGGCGGGAAATTTTCTCATTAACAATGGATATGTTAATTTCTTTGGGTAGATCTTGACCAGGTTTCAGAGCAATAAGAACCCTTGCATCTAAATGCGGGACTAACCGAGCAGAATCATCCATTCTTAGGAATTTCCCTAGAGGTTCAACCAACTGAGGTATAAAACGCCATAAGAAAGGAGGAATTTGTTTTATGAGGACCCATCTTGGAGCCGAAAGACCAACTACCTCATCAAGGTTAGCCTCTGCATTCCAAGCCAGAGCCCTAAACGTGGTGTTGTCGACTGTCCAGTACTCTTTTTTTAGCACAGCCTGTTGAGAATCGTTATTGACAAAAAATACAACAAATAATCCTTTCTGAATCTGCCTACAAAACGAGATTTGATAACCAAGCTTTAAGTTCCAATAATTATAAAACCAGTCATCTAAAAATTTTCTGGCAGGCACTTTATCAATTTCAACCGCAGAGAAGAAAATGGTTGTGTTACTCAACCTTTCTTTTTCCTTAATAATCTCATTCAACATTTCAGGATTGGGAGTAACATGAAATGCAGAAGGGTCCCCAGGATGCCTACCATTTGTTGTGACTTCATTTTGCGCAGGTTTGGCGAATCAAGCATCAAAAGCGATTGCAGGAGAAGATTTAGCAACCGCCTCCAGAAAAGATCTCGGCTTATTGCCAGGGTTTGGGCTCGGTTTTGACACATTGTTGGCAGCGTTTTGGATTGATTTCGCAGCAGATGAATTAATACTACGAGATACTGAAGCAGCCGAAAATTTAAACGGTATATTAAATTTAGGGCTAGAGATTAAGGGCGGATCACACCTGGTAA
The DNA here is from genome assembly GCF_030272615.1 of Cryptomeria japonica. NCBI lineage: Eukaryota > Viridiplantae > Streptophyta > Pinopsida > Cupressales > Cupressaceae > Cryptomeria > Cryptomeria japonica. The sequence continues at coordinate 703,224,303 of NC_081408.1, forward strand.
CTTGTCCGGTCGCTGAGTCATCATCCTTATTTCCTGCCACCTCGCCAGTATCGGAATATCCCACGCATCCTGTGATGCCAGTGGTATCCCCTGGCGGATCGTGACCTGACATACTAATTATGTCGGGAGTCACCAAAATTCGCACTTCCGCTATATCAGATCTGCCAAAATTCGCACTCTATATTATAATGCTTGATTGCTGCAAATTCGAGCTTTTTCATAAAACCAAACTTAAGAATTAAAAATCTTAATATTCAATATATATATATAGACACACACACACACACATCAATTATTTATATCTAGCTCTCTCTCCCTATTTCTCTCTCCCTCTCCCCTTCTCTGTATATCTCCTTGCATCTCTCTATCACTCTGTCTCACAATCAATATCTCTCTATCTTTATCTCCCCCTCTCCCTCTTCCTCTATATCTCTATATCCCTCTCTATCTCTCAATTTCTCTCTATCCTCATCTCTCCCTCTTCCTCTCCCTCTTCCTCTCCCTCTATATTCCTCTCTCCCCTTCTATCTTTAGACATTTCTCCCTTCTTTTATCCAAATTCTTTTGTGTTTTCTATTCCAAACTAATCATTCTATTAGTAAGAACTTGACGCATTATGTCTCTTGTTCTTATATGTGATCATTGTGGACACTATTGACTATAAATAAACAATGTATGAATAAAAGAAAGTATTGCTTTCTATTCTATATTTTAATCTTTTAAAGATCATAAACTCCTCTATAATTTCATTTTCTCAGTCTCGAACTCATTAAACCTAGACCCTCAATCGTAAGATATATTTATTAAGGTGCCAAGGTATCATAATAGTTAGACCTGACCAATGTTATAAGTTGACGGTCTGTGACCTGTTTCTCCAGAATAAATAAATTGGCTTCGAGAACGGTATTGCGCGGTCAACATCTGATTAGAAAGTAGGTCAACACAACTCATCTGATTAGAAAGTAGGTCAACATCTGAGACAATCATTTTGAATAGCCTCCCAAATTATGAAATACAACTGGTATAATTAATATGCACACACCACACAGTTAAGCCAGGCGTATGCAACAACACGCTCTTCTTCTTGCTGGAATTCCGCGTGTAATAAAAGCCAACAACTATAATATCTAAATACAAAGTGCGCTCCAACCCATTCACTTCAACAACTTTGAAGTTTCTTGCAACTTTCCATTTTTTATTTCTCATTTGCTCTCTGCGCAGTGCGTATATAATATATAGGATTTTTACAGTATGTTGATTCCTCTGCCTCTTCCTCTGTTGTATTAAAACAGGTTCAGGTTTCGAATCTAAGAATGAATATCTCTTTGGCAAAATCGATATGCAAATCAAGTTGGTGGCTGGTAACTCGGCCGGCACTGTCACTGCTTACCATGTGAGTTTCTCTCTTACTCTTCCATACATTCTATACTCCCCAAATTAGTAGTGAACAGTAGTATTTAATATTTTATTGTCTAATAAAATGTTAATGGTTTCCCATTGCAATTGATGCAGCTGTCATCACAAGGGGATAAGCACGACGAGATAGACTTCGAGTTCCTGGGAAATCTGTCTGGAGATCCCTACATTATGCACACTAATGTTTTCTCTCAAGGCAAGGGCAATCGGGAGCAGCAATTCTACCTCTGGTTCGACCCCACAGCAGACTTCCACACTTACTCTCTGCTCTGGAATCCCCAGCAAATTATGTAAGCCATATTAATATTGTCCCTGCAACTTCAAATCATGTCCTCTTTGGCCTGGCCCTGTAGTTTTAATATCCTTTTTGTACTTATAATGTGTATTTTTTATACTCTGTAGGTTTTCTGTGGATGGAACACCGGTGAGAGTGTTCAAGAACAGCGAGGATTTAGGAGTGGCATATCCGAAGAATCAAGCGATGAGATTATATTCTAGCCTGTGGAACGCAGACGATTGGGCAACCAGAGGCGGTGCAGTGAAGATCGACTGGACCAAATCCCCCTTTGTCGCCTCTTATGGAAATTTCAAAGCACAAACATGCTCTGCCTCTTCTGATTGCTCTGTTAATTCATGGTACGCTGCAGAAGCGTTGGAATCGAGTGAGCAGCAGAAACTTCAATGGGTGCGCAAGAACTATATGATTTACGATTATTGTACAGACAGTAAAAGGTTTCCTCAGGGCTTTCCTCATCAAATTCTTTCATTCTTTGGTTTTTTCCCAAATAAGCTATACTTGTATCCCACCCAAGTAAATATATATATTTTTAAATGACCTCTTATTCATTTGTAAGCATTGAACGAGCTTCAATTTCTCTCGACTCTTTTTCCAACTTACTTACAAAACTAACTAATGAACATCATCCATTAAGGTTTATTATTTTATTTACAAGTCACATGGATGTTTGTATTTGAGAAACATGATCATTCTAAAATTTATATGCAACTAAAGGTGGGGGAATGCAATACTGTAGTTTGCAATGTCATTGTTCTTCAGTTTTGTGCCCATTTTGATAGAATATATTAATACATTTCCACATTCACAATTACACAATATTGTGCAGTAATTGAATGCATTCTCTTAACCCTTACCAATCTATTTCAACTCCTTAACCTCGTTAGTTCAACCGGTAGGAACCTCGTTGTTTATTAGATTAGAGTCCCTTCCTCTCCATTCCCAGCCCGATCAGTTATTTCACTGGAGCCTTTCTCCACGACTACCAATATATTTCTAAGAGACTGATTTGATTAAATTTCTCTTGACTCTCTTTCTCAACTTTACATTTTTTTAAATGACACTGGACATAAATACTGTCAGATCAAATGCATAATAGAATGTATAGGGGTAGGTGCATGTATGGGCATAACAAATGCATAATCTAGGAAAATATTTTAGGATATTCATGTGGATAAGGTGGGATAGAGGTGTATAGGAGTGTGTGTAAATGGACGGGTAAGATCATAAGGTTTAAGAGACCCAACTTCATACAAGATTACATCATCTATCAATATGTAAACTTATTTAGGAATTATTTCGAAATGGACATTGAACTAAATTGAAATGGTGGGATTATCGAAATTTTTTCATTGCTAGTTTTGTATACACTTTGAGGTGCATGTAAATCCTATAATTATCGCATGTACATTAAAGAATGTAGTACTCACAAACATGCATGTAAATTGCTTTCTTTGAGACATCAAAGTATATCAAGTGGATCAATATAAGTTAGAGTACCTCATTGAATATCATCATGTAAGTTCATTTAGTATGTACTCTACATAGGAACCTACAAAATTAATAAAAAAATATACAACCAGTAGCTTCCATAAACAAACTAAGAGTTTTTACAATTTGACTCACACAATCAATGATTATGAGAGACAGAGAGAGAGAGTGTTAGAAAAAAATACAAATGTATAAAAAAATGTAATTAGCTAATAGGGAGCTTGGGGTATTGGTATTGCATATTCTCATGATAAGTCTCTATAGGCATCTGCAACTAACTACAAACTTGGTATGAGAGTGAAAGTATTTCTAGTTTTGACAATGTTGAGAAGCCATTCATTCATTTTTTATCTTACCATTTTAGTGTTAGATGTGTTGTCCACATTATTAGGATTAGCCCCTTCATCACATTGCCATGTCACTTATTTGATTTCTTGTTTAGCACTAAAGAAGATCTTATCTCGGGACATCAATTCTCCATTTGCATACAGCTTAGCACCACCTAGATCTAGCTATGGTCATTATCAAAATTTGGGATATTTCTTTCATGGATTCAATCATTTCCTCTATTTTTCTCTGTCATTGACAACCTTGTTGCTTAACTATCATGCAATGACTTATAATTTTTTCCTTTTACTTTTTCGGGTTCTACACTACCTACTTTTGCCTTTTATTGTTTTTATAGTCCTCTATGTTGACCTCATGTTTTATGTCACTACAATTTGAATCTTTGAATGCTTGTATTATTTTTAAGAGGTGACTTATCCTATAAACTAACTACTAGGTCTAACATACTATAATAAACACACAATATTTTTTAAATCATATTTAATTTTCTTCATATTAAAGCTTTAATTAAGCTGCACTGTTATAACCCTCTAGTACATTTATCAAATTCCATAACTCTAAGTTACACAAATTGCGTGTATGTGAACTACATGGTAAGACCGTAAGTAGAATATCTTCAATATATCCATTCTTTAATACTTGCTATCATATGGTAATATTATGTATCTTAGTTATAATTACTTAGCCTTTATGTTTCAATCATGCGATGTTACATAATCCTAAAAAAATATTGCCTTCAAGGACTGGGATATGTTGTCAACAAGGTAAAAAGAGAGCTTGTAAAAAAGTTGTTTATGCTTAAAGGGTTAACAAAGGAGAGTGGATAATCTCTCCTATACTTTAGGCTCACTTGAGCCTAGGACCATGCTCCTAGAGTTAATCTTAAATAAAACTTAACCACAATTATAAATATATTAAACAATAATAAAACTATGATAGTATCCAACTATATGATTTCACCCCAAATTTTGCAAATATATCAAAGACTAACCCACTACTATGACCTCCATATATAGCTCATAAAATACATGTAAAACATAACTCTTTTTAAGATAAAACATTCAAGGTTTATTGTATATATTCCTTGGGTATGCAAACAAGTCACAAATGACATACAAACCTTTTTCTTACCTCCCTACTACTTGTGAGCAGTTTAATTCATCTTAAGCACATGGAGGGTCAAGTGTTCAAGAACAATGTTTTCTGTAGCTTACAAAACTTTGCTCAATTGAATAAACAACACGATAGAAATAACAACAAAGGCATGATACCTATCAATCAAGCAACCTATTAATCCTTCTAAAAGCTTGCACACATTCATATGCAATAATAAAATGACCAATGTAAATATGATTTCTAGTGATACTAAGTATTGCTACACTTCTTGGATTCATATTGCAATCACATTTGGAAATATGGTGATAGAGAATGACAAAATGAAATAATTTGTCACACATCTTTTCTCAAAATTATCCAAAACATCAAAAATTGGTCAGTGATATATATATATATACCTTTGAACACATGAAAATAATTCATAATTATAGTTCTCATGTATGGGCAGTAGCTTTAGAGTGAAAATGCCAAGGTGTAGAGAACTCCCAAAGATTTTTAACTAAAAAATATGGGGCATGAGACATGCAATAAATTCAAACATGTTATAATTTGTACTCTTTGGAGAATACCCAAACCACTTTCAAACATCCATCCTTTATAATTTGCACTTAAAATTGGGGCCAAATGTAATTTTTGTATGGGGGTGGCATGGGAGAACATTTGTAGTTGATGTGCAATTTTTTCCTCGGTATTGGAGTTCCAGTTATATCATGCTAGCACATGACTTCAGCATATAAAATAAGAAAGAAATCTTAGCGGATGTGTGAATCCATTATGGTGACTCTACGACATCTTTTAATGGCATGCAATAAGTAGGTTGAGGCATCATATAAGGGGTTTTGATGCTTAAACTAGCTTTCAATATAAAAAATTAAAATTCTAGTCTAGGATGAGGTTCTAGGTTTGTGAATGACACAAGGACCAATGGTTAGGAGGAACTAAGAATTAGGGAGTAGAAGTAAAAAGGGGAGAGACTTACTTGGAAGTTTAGACCCCAAGGAAGGAATAAAATTTCAAGTGTGGGAGCATGAATGGCTCAAAAACATGAGTTGTCTGAAAATTGTCTTACGATTCAAGCTCATAGAGGGAATCAAGATAAGGTCATAAGATGAAATAAAAAGTATAGACTTTTGCAGCATGGGAGGAGGGTAGAGGAAATGGATAAAAATTAGGGGCTAAGTTTGAAAAGATGATGGAATTGGAAGAAAAAATATATCAATAATGATAATTTTATCACATAGTGAGATAGTTCTCACCATGGTTTTTCCCAATTATCTTGGTGTCCTTGTGTGGTTCCTTTTGTGGTTTCATTTTTTTACTTTCATGCATAAGGTATATGAATAAATGATAAGTAAAAAAGGTTAATTCTAATTAAGTTTTCGTATATTTTGGTTACCCCCCACCCCTCAACATCTTCTTGTGTTCAACACCTTTGTGGACTCAAGCACCAACTGAGAGTTTGGCATAGTAGAATATCTAAGTACCTTTTAAAGAAAATCTTTAATAGGAGTGTAAGTGAGCCTAGAATTTATATCAAATGCAAAGGTATTGAAAACCTAGTTATTGTCTATTTATGAGTTGATGATTTTATCTAAATTGGAAATAGTAAAGTATTAATATAAAAAAATTCAATACTTCCACAAACCTCATGCTTTTGTTCAATGATGAATTAGGGTTTAACACACTACTTTCTCAGAATGAGAGTAAGATGTTTAAATGATGCGATTTTTATCACAAAAAAATTATTTAGTCGATCTACTTGATAAATTTAGAATAAAAAATTAGAAATCAATGAACACATTATTGAGAATGAATGGGAAGTTGGTCAAATATGATGGTATTGAAAATAAAAATGTAACATTACATAGAATTTACTTGGTATTCTTATGTATATTACTGCTACTACACTTGAAATCATGTATGTTGTAAGAGTATTAACAAGATTCATACAAAATTCACGTAAGATTAATTTATGTGGATTAAAAAGAATACATAGCTATGTTCATAGTACATGTAACTTTTGTATTTTGTATGGATCTGTGGATAATTTTTTTAGTTCTTGGATATATAAATAGTGATTGAGAAAGAGATATCAATTATAGGAAGAGAATATCATGTTGTGTGTCTAATTTGGCCCAATCAAGTGTAATTTATTGGTTATCTAGAAGAAATGATCAACTTTTCACTATCAACAACAAAAGAAGGATGGATAGTTGCAACATAGGCAACATGTCAAGCAATCTAATTGAACACAATATTGGCATATTTCAAGGTAGAAAATAATATGGAAATAGTTATTTATTATGACAATAGCTCTACAATTTCTATATAGTAAAAAATGATATTTTTCATTGTTGGACTAAGTGTCTAGATATCGGTCGTCATTTTATCAAAAACATTATGGCAGAAGAAAATGTTCAACCAAATTTTTTGGAAACTAAAGATCAACTTGCTGATTCATTACTAAAACATTAACAAACAAAGCATTTGTGAGGATAAGACAATTTTTAGGAGCTACTACATTAAGAATTAAAGGGGAGAATGACAAAGATAATTCTTAAATGTATGTCTATTTATGACACATCATGTATTTTTCTTTCCTATGCTTAGCTGATGCTAATTGGTGATAGTAAGGGTTATTGTTTCAATTTTTATAGACTAGACACCATTGCTAGTGCTTATATCTCTATTGGAGTTAGTACCCTTTATCTACCCTAAGCTTTGTACTAGAAAATTCAATTAGGTGGTCTTTTCCTCCTCTCATTTGAGATAGAACCACACCTATTATAGTGTAAAATGAATTTGTGTGAACATGAAATGGCTATGTCCAATCTAGAAATATAAAAACTAGATATTTTACAACCTTATTCTTTATTATGTAAAATATTTTTGACATTTTTCTATCCATTCTTGAATTTGTTATTGTTTCTCTATTTTTGAAGTTTTTCAATAGGACCAAAGATAGCTAAATCTTTACTTATCAAAATGCAATGATAGCTAAGGAATACTTTTTTCTATTGCATTCTTCAAAGTTAAATTAAAAGTCATGGCTATTTTGAGAGAGTCTACGATCATTAATTATAGAAAAAATCTACTATTAGAGTGCCAAATAGGCTAGAAAATGTACACATATTTAAGTTGAGTGCAATCTTGGGACTATGACATATTTCAAAAAATGGTCCTAATATTTGGAAATTATATTTTAACATCTCACAAACTACCAAATCTTCTAAGCATACTTTCAAGAAGTCTTCTACAAAATGTCCTTGAGTTCATTTATTGTAATCCTACTAAAATCTATAAGTACATTAATTGAGATAAATTGAGTTATTGTGTACATATAGGATCCACATTCAACTACAAATATAGTCTTATACTTATCTTCTTCTAGTATTTTGGATTGGTGATACCCTAAAAATATATTTTGGTGAATCTGTCTAATATTAATTCTACAATGTTTGACCCTAGATTATGCCTCCATTATTTCTAGTACTTAAGGTATGTATTTTATCATTAATCTATCATTTTTAAATCTCTTTAGGTATATGTTTCTATTTTCCAAATTTATCGTTACACCTATCCCCATAGATTTTATGCTTTATTATGTTACATTATTTTTCACGCCTTACCCACCCTTGGGTTCCTCATTAGAGTTTTTTTTTTAGATTTGAAATTAGTTACTCAAACTACACATAGATGCACAAGTTCTTGCCACTTGGACTCAATCGCAATGAGAATAGCTAAAGGAGATTGGTAAAAAGCATTTAAAATCCCTCCTCATTGTTTAACAAGTAACAAAAGATTTTAAAAAAATAGAATTATTCTAACAAGAAGCTTGAAACAAAGTTGATATCTTCTACAGGAGGCATTTCAATGAACAAAAAGAGTAAAAACTATCAATCAACAAAACCCTAAGAGATATTTTTTAAAATATTTTCATGAGATATTATGAATATGTACAATATTTTCTACTCATGTGATAGGAATAGTAAATAAAATTATATCTTATGCCAAGAATTCAATAGACCCAAAAAATTATCAAGACACTTGTTTTAACATTTTGATCCTATTGTAGTAGCTACAAAAGATTCTGATGGTATAAAATATTCTATTAGTATATGATCTTATAGGATCTCTTCAAATAAGCAAAGGATGAATCATTCCACCAAAATTTTATTGAACAAGAGTTTCAATCAAAGCTTAGTATTTTAAAGAATATCCTTGGGAAAAGTATATGATTAATCATCTCATAAGGGAACAAGAAAGTTTAGAGGAAGAGAACATGAGAGTAGGGGAAGGAGCAATTGATGAAGCAAAGGCTACAATGGCATAGGAATATTTGTATAGTAATAATGAAAGAGGTAATTGAAAATCTTATGAATTGCAAGTGTGTAATGTCATTGTTGTAAAAGGTTTGGTTAGTATGAGCATGATTGTTAAAAAATGCATAAGTAAGATGGTATTTTTTTCTAAGAAGGAGAGATAGGGGGAAAATAGCCTATAACTTTTAATGTGATGTTACAAAAGAAATCTAAAAAATGTTTGAATTTTGGATTGCAATAAGAGTAGTCATATAACATGTAATAAAACATTTTTGCAAAGATGGATGAATTTCCTAAAATGCAATTATAACATGGGGATGATTTGAGGTTGTGAGCAAAAGAACAATTGCGCTCAAGATTAACTAAGGTACAATATAATACAATCATTTTATTTTATATGTTCCTACAATAACTCATATCCTATTGAGAATAGGACAACTTGTTGAAAAGGGATATTCTAGACACTATTTTTAAAATGAAAAAAATTTCATCTATGTTTGAAAAATGATGTAAATTAGACTGTCGAAAAAGTTAGTATGGTTGAAAACATAATTTTTCCTCTTACTAGGCTTGCATATATAGAAAATCAAGATTTAAATGTTTTCTTGAGTAATGCATCATGGTTATGGTAAATGAGGTATGGATAGCGACACTTTCAAGAGTTAAAACTACTTTATATTACAAGCAACTGGTGAGAGTATTACCATTCATCAAACAATATGATCAAGTTTATGAAGGTTTTATTAGTGGCAAACAACATTGAGACTTTTCAATTATGAAAAGCTTCTCTAGAGTAAAAGCGACACTTGAACTAGTGCGTGCTAATATTTGTGATCCAATGCAAGCCTTATCATTTAATAAAAGTAGGCATTTATTGTTTGTTGGATGACTCATACAAGAACAAGTGGGTATATTTACATAAAAAGAGGTCTATATCATTCTTAATATTTTAGTAGTTAAAAGCTAGCATAGAACAATTGAGTGATTCTTCCTTAAAGACTCTATGTACAGATAGAGCGGGATAATAATTTTCAATTAAATTTTAATTACTTTACAAAAATGGAGTTTGTTGAATGTAAGAATGGCATTTAAATTCAATTAATTTTGAGTTATACCCCTCAACAAAATGGAGTTTGTTGAATGTAAGAATCATAAAATTATAGAGATGATAAGAAACATGCTCAAGCCCAATAGTTTTCTAAATACTTTTCGGGTTGAAGTAATAGACACATCTATTTACTTGATAAATAGGCATACAACCAAAAGTGTAAGTTACAATATGACTCCTTGTGAGGCACAAAGTGGGAGGAAACCTGGTGTGGCTCGTCATAAGACATTTGTTTGCATTGCTAATGCTTATATAACTGAACATAAAAGACAAATATTTGAAGATAAAGTAAGAAATGTACATTTATTAACTATAATGAAGAGATAAAAGACTTAAGTTATATCATCCAATAAGAAACATTTATTATAATAAGACCCATGTAATTATAAAATTTATTTCTGGAAAATCAAAGAATTGTGGATGATCCATCTTATTCTAGTAGCTCAAGCAACATCTCATGTTCTACACAAACACCACCATCATCAATTGTCACATCCTCGAAGAAGGGTAACAAATCTCAAATTTATAAGTTGACGGTGTGTGACCTGTATCTGCTGAACACACTAATCGGCTTCGATTAATACAAACTCGGGAACATTCTTATTCTTGCGCGGTTGCTTTCAAATTCCACGCGTGGACCAGCCCGCACTGAAATGACGCTCCAAAGCGTTTGGTCACCTGCTCAAATACAGCTCATCTGGAAAAAAAAGGAGGTCAACATCTAAGCCAATCATTTTGAGTAGCCTCCCAAATTATGAAACACAGCTATCATAAGCCAGCTGTATACAAGAACACGCTCTTCTTCTGGCTGGAATTCCGCGTGCAATAATACCTAAATACAAAGCGGGCTCCAACTCATCCACTTAACAGCTCTATGTGAAATTTCCTGCTACTTTCCACTCCTTACCTGACGCTGCGTGTATAAAATCCATTGATATTCTTCAGACATCACCATTCACGATTTCCATACCTTAATCACTAAAATCCCATTGATTTTCTTCAGCCATCACCACTCTCCAGTACTGCTACAACTACATTTTCTACTCTTGTCCTGTGTTCCCACTTCCCAATGGATCTGTTACAATTTTTCCTCCTTCTAAGCCTTGTACTCTCCTCTTCCCACCTTGTTTCTGCAAATTTTTATAACGATTTTGACATCACATGGGGAAATGATCGTGCTAAGATACTCGACAATGGCCAACGCTTGCAGCTCACTCTCGATCAGTCCTCAGGTATTTTATCTCATTTGCTCTCTGCCAGTGCGTATATAATATACAGGATTTTAACAGTATGCTGATTCCTCTGCCTCTTCCTCTGTTGTATTAAAACAGGTTCAGGTTTCCAATCTAAGAATGAATATCTCTTTGGCAAAATCGATATGCAAATCAAGTTGGTGGCTGGTAACTCGGCCGGAACTGTCACTGCTTACTATGTGAGTTTCTCTCTTACTCTTCCATACATTCTACAGTCCACAAATTAGTAGTGGGTAATAGCAGGGAGTTGAGTATTTATTGTCTAATAAAATGTTGATGGTTTCCATTTCCAATTGTGGCAGCTGTCATCACAAGGGGATAAGCACGACGAGATAGACTTCGAGTTCCTGGGAAATCTGTCTGGAGATCCCTACATTATGCACACTAATGTTTTCTCTCAAGGCAAAGGCAATCGCGAGCAGCAATTCTACCTCTGGTTCGACCCCACGGCAGACTTCCACACTTACTCTCTGCTCTGGAATCCCCAGCAAATTATGTAAGCCATGTTCATATTATCCCTACAACATCATCTCTGCCTTAGATTTAACTTCATCAGTTTAGTTATAATATATTTTCATGTTGCAGATTTTCTGTGGATGGAACGCCGGTGAGAGTGTTCAAGAACAGCGAGGATTTGGGAGTGGCATATCCCAAGAATCAAGCGATGAGAATATATTCGAGCCTGTGGAATGCAGATGATTGGGCAACCAGAGGCGGTGCAGTGAAGATTGACTGGACCAAATCCCCCTTTGTCGCCTCTTATGGAAATTTCAAAGCAGAGACATGCTCTGCCTCTTCTGATTGCTCTGTGAATTCATGGTACGCTGCAGAGGCGTTGGAGTCGAGTGAGCAGCAGAAACTTGAATGGGTGCGGAAGAAGTATATGATTTACGACTATTGTACAGACAGTAAAAGGTTTCCGCAGGGCTTTCCTCCTGAATGCACTCGCCAGGCATAGGCATCCAACCGAGGATCATCACATTCTTTCATTCTTTATTTTCAAGCCCAAACAGGCTATACTTGTAACGATATTAAATATTTATTTTAAAAAGACCTTTTATTCATTTGATAGCATTGGTCGAGCTTCAATTTATTTCCACTCTCTTACCAGCGTACTTACAAAACTGACTGACAACCTTATTCACATTAGAGTGAAGAACACGATTCATGCACAGGGGTTTAGTGCACAAAGCATAGATTATTTTCTTTCACAGAAAGCAGCGTTCTATTTATATGTATGCTCTTGGTTAAGAATCATATAGAATACATATTTTGTATTTCTTTTGGAAGAATGTTTTAATATACGTATATGTGTATATATTAACAAATAGTGCAATCTTTTGTATGCTTCATTTTATTTTTCAGTATTTATCTATTTCCATCCAGCCTTCCACACCTTATGCATGGTGTACATAGTAATAGGCACTTCTTAAAAAGAATCATCTTTGGTCCGTGCATGCCAAGCATCTCATGTGCATTGTCGTCCGTCCATTGCCTACTAAATAAGGTGGAGGTTTTCTATATCTATTTCCCTCCCCCACCTCCCTTCTCTTTCATATGACCGTTGATTGTGAGATTCATAGTTGTTGATAATTTAATTACATGAGTTAGGGGAGAGGACCTAGTACATGTGTACATTTCAATGTTAGTGATAATAGTTGTTGATTTAATATCTATATTTGTTGATTTAGTATCCATACTTGTTGATTTAATATTCAATTTTTTTGACAACATTTCACCAATAATTGTGACTTTAAAGTTGTTATTGCTGATGATGACTACCCATAGTTGTTAAAAGCAACCAATCATGTGATGCCACATCAGCTGCACAACTATGAGTCTCTCTTTTGCACAGCCATTGGTCTCACCTTTTTTGTGGCTGTTTTGGACACCTTGGCAAAAAGCATGCTACAGTGGCATCATATTTGATGGTGTGGCCCTTAAAACTTTAGTTATAAGTAGGGGACTTTCCAAGTAAGCTGTTGTAAAAAATTGAGAGTGATTTGAAGTTTTCACATTAGATTTTGAGAAGCATGAAATTAAGGTGTTCAACTACAAGATCCTCTCCCCTATGTGTTGCACAATTCTCCTTTCTTTTGTAGGTTTACATGGAGAGTATATGCCAAAGTTTGAACTTGCATGATGAAACATCCATTAAGCTTCATTAGTTTAATTACAAATTACATGTACATTTGTGATCACTACATACTTTGAGGTACATTATCAATCTAAAACTCACATACTCCTAAAAGTGGAGGAAAAATACAATGGTCAAAGTTGCATATAGATGCCATTTTCCTTCATTTTTGTGCCCATTTTAATACAAGTACATATTGAAAAATTGCACAATATTGTGCATAGTTGGGTACATTCTTTACCCTTACCTACATCTTAAAAAACTCCTTAAACTCTATGCAATATTTATGCTCCATCCCAATGTTTGGGCCTTTTCTCCATCCAATTATTTGTTATCGATTGATTTTATCTTGCTAAAAGTGTAACTCTTCTCTTTCACTCAATTGGTTTACCTTTCTATTCTCTACCATTTTTAACTCTAAATATTTGCTTGGTATTTAAAAATGCCTTTAGAAGGCTACTGATATATTTCTAAGAGATTGATATGATGCAAAACTAGAATCGGTTAGGCAATATTATCAAAATATTCATAGCATGACCCTTTTGTCAATGTTAGCAATATTTAATATTCTTTGAGGATCATCAAATGAGTGCATCTGTTCATTTCAATACATGGCAATAAATTGTCCAAACATTTATTTAATCATCTTGTGGCTGGAAAAGAATAGATAACCTTGGAGGAAATTTTGAATTTGAATATTAAAAATTTAGGGATCAAATCCATGACTAAGGGTTCAACTTCTCATTTTTGGAAATGACTTTGGACATTGATATGGTCAAATCAAATGGATAGTAGAATGTATAGGGAAAGGTGCATGTATGGGCATAATAATGCATAGTCTAGGCAAATATTTTAGGACATGCCTTTATATAGATAAGGTGGGCGATAAGTGCATAGGAATGCATGTGAATGGATGGGTAATATGATAAGGTAAGTGACACAAATTCACACAAGATTACCCTATATATATTGTAGGTGCAACATTCTTTGATATATATCAAAGAATGTAGCACCTACAAACATGCATGAAATTAACTTTTTATACATTTAAGGATATCACAAGGATCTATATAATCGGTGGACCTTTCTAAATTTATCTATATAGATTCAATATTTGGTGCACTCTTTGCATAGGAGCCTACAAAATAAAATAAAAAAATATGATGACTATCTTTAACAACCAAAGTAAGAGCTATTAAAATTTGAAAATCTCATAATCAATGATTGAGAGAGAGAGAGAGAGAGAGAGAGAGAGAGTAATACAAAACTAGAAAGATTCATGGATACAAAAAAAGGTAAAGGATGATAACGTGCTTTGAGTGTCATTTTTTCTTTCTATTTTTTGGGTTCTATAAATTATCCTTTTCCCCCTTTCATTATTTTTATAGCCCTTTGTGTCAATATCATATTTTACGTTATTATCATTTGACTCCTTGAACACTTGAATTTTTTTTGTAACAGCTAACTTGTTCTATACATTATGTATTGGTTGTGCAATGTATTATATATAAAATGTACAATTTTTTACGTCACTTTTTAATTTTCCTTATATTAAATATTTAATTTAGTTATATTTGTATAACCCTCTAGTAGCTTCTTTGTCAAATTTTGTAGCTTTAAACTTTACACAAGTTGATGTTCAATGATCTATGTAGTAAGATCATAATACCACATCTTTAGGTTGTCCACTTTCTTAAAAAAATTATCATATAGTAATGTTGTATCTCCTAGTTGTATTTACTTGGGCTTGATGTTTCATTCATGTCATGTATTCAATTTTAATTCATTTAGATTTAGTTGCATGTCACAAGTGACTTTCCATAAATATTATTGCACGGTCCTAACACATTTATTACCTTCAAGGCCTAGGATATGTCATCACAAAGGTCAAGAGGGATTTCATCAATAGATTGGATATGGATAAAGAGTTCACAAATGAGAGTGCACAAGTTCTTCTACACTTTGCTGGGGATACGATACACATCCAAAAGCCTCATGCTTTTGGTTGAAGTATACTGGTATCCTATTCATTGTAATTCCTTTCCTTATAGTTTATCAAACTTTCACCAAGGATATGTAAAATGGCAGCTCAAGGTCCTTGGGGGAATGCTTTTGGTTCGTTGAACCTGACTCTACCCTTACATGTTCTTCCTGATGGTTCGCGGAAGAACTTTCCCAAGTTTTTGGGTGATGGTGCTCAGCATCCTGATGAACACATCGCTGCATTTTATATTGCATGTGGTGTTTTGGGAGTTGAACATGAAGATATATCTGTAAGGTTATTTATTGAAACCTTACAAGGTGTAGCTACTGATTGGTTTTATCATTTGCCAAATAATTCTATCACAGATTGGGCTAGCCTCAAAACAAGGTTTGAGTCAAGGTTCAAACCTACAGAAGATGAGCATGCACTCTTGGTGCAATTGACTCAAATGAAGAAAGAATCACAAGAGCCCATGCGGGAATTTGTTGCTAAATTCAACAAGTTGCATAACCGCATCCCGGTTGCTTTTTAGCCTATCGCTGCAAATTTGAAGTGCTTCTTCATGAATGCTCAGTCACCTGAGGTGAGTTTCTTGTTGAGAAGAGTAGTTCCAAGAGACCTTGCAACTGCACAAACCTTAGCAGTTGAGGTTGAAGATGATCTTATCCTTGCGGGTAAGATAAAGATAGAGTCAAATGGGTCCAAAGAAAACTCTTCTTTGGGATCATGGTCTACCAAGAGAGCAAATACCATGGTGCAAAGGTTGGCTAATGAGTTGCTTGCCCTCAAAAAGCAAATAGCTCAAGGTTTATTTTCTTCCTCTTATGAAGACATTCCTAGGATGCCATATCCAAATACTGCTCCTAGTTATGTAGCTAGAAATCAAGACAAGCTTCCTTCACCACTAGAAGGGCTTGCACTTGAGGCACCATCAACAAATGCAGCAGTGGAGGACTCTGAATTTGAACAAAGTGATCTTGCTAGTATATTCCAAGAGGAGGAAGTAGACATAGTTGGCGACTCTCAAATCTGGTTTATGCAGTTCCAGAAAGCTATTGAACAAAAAGAAATGACCATGCCAGGTACCATGGAGGAGGACAATCACATCATGAGATGTGAAAAGGTGAACATGCATGAAGATCTCAGTCAAGTTGAAATGAATGCTTTCATGCTCCAAGGTAATGAACTTGGATGTATCTTGCATAAGAGACCTACCCCAGAACTTGATGAAGAAGATCACTCTTTTCAACATGAGGTTGTTACGGTTGAAAAACCAGTTGTTCAAGTTGTAGCTAGTAAGAAGGTTTCAATTTTTGCCTCATCAAGAGGATGTCCAATCAGACATCTTGCTTGGTTGGAAGCCAATGGAGAGCCAGAGTTTCCAATTGTACATGAGCTTGAAGATACACTTGAGAAAGAAGCCAAAAAAGTATATTCAGCTAAGCAAGAGCGGTCTGGTTTCAAAACTCCACTTTGGGGTAGCAACACATATGATTCATCCCAAGAGGAAGGTGAATTTGTTCATATTTTCCAAGGAGTGTTGCATCAAGTTCTGGTACCCTTGTTTGTGCTTCATCTATACAAAGTTTCCTATGATCATGCAAGGCATTGCAAGCTGCTGAAGAAAGGAAGCTACTTTGGTGAACCCATGATTGGTTTCATTTAGGAAGGTCTCAATTGTCAGTTAGTTTAGGTTAGGTTAGTTTCCATTTTTAATAAGTATAGTTGCATAAGTTCTCATCTTGTTTTCAATTGGTTGCTTTGTGTTAGTCTTGTTGTTTGTGTCTTTGTTGCTTGACTCTATAGCCCAATGGATACAAGCACTTGGAGTTATGGATTCTACAAGCTTCAAGTGGTGTAGCTTGTTCCCCAGTCAAAGCTAGTTGTTGTCCCTAATTTCAGCGCAGCTAAAATCGTGAGGAAACCCTACGAAACTGGTTCATTTCATACCTCATGTCCTCCGGGAAGGTTAATTGACTCCGTTGGTTAGCCTATTTTTCTTTTCACCTTTTGTTTTTCTTGTTTTTAAGTTTTTTTATTTTTGCAGTTTTACCTGCATATCGGACTTTAAAGTCCGACCTACAGGGTTTTTCTTTGTTAGAATTGCACATCGGACTTTAAAGTCTGATGTGCAATGTTTTGGTTCTTTCCTTCCAGAGTGGACTTTAAAGTCCGACCTACAGGTGGTTCTTTCCCTGCAGATCGGACTTTAAAGTCCGACCTGCAGGCAGTTCTTTCCCTGCAGATCGGACTTTAAAGTCTGACCTGCATGGAATTTTCCCTTGCACATCGAACTTTAAAGTCTGATGTGCAGTTTAGCAAGAAGGAAGTTGCATGTCGGACTTTAAAGTCTGACTTGCAAGGAGTCTTTTCCTGGATTATTATTTTTGTTTCAATTCGCCAAGGTCCATGTGCAGGTCGGGGAATTTTTCCCGACCTGCAGGTCTAAGTGCAAGTCGGGGAATTTTTCTCGACCTGCAGGTCTAAGTCCAGGTCGGGGAATTTTTCCCGACCTGCAAGTTAAGTTTTTCCCTTCTTGAATATAGGACTTTAAAGTCCGATATGCATTCTTTGATTGATTTTCCTTGCACATCGGACTTTAAAGTCCAATGTGCGAATTTTGAGTTTCCTTCCCAGGTTGCAAATCGGACTTTAAAGTCCGACGTGCAGTTGCTTGTCAAGTTTTTCCCTTGCAGATCGGACTTTAAAGTCCGACCTGCGTATGATGTTGTTGCAATTCAGACTTTAAAGTCCGACCTGCAAGTTTTTCCCATTTTGTCTCCTAAGTCATTTCTGACTCCTGTTTCTTGTTCTGATTGATGAAATTTTCTCGTCTGATGGTGATCATTTTCAAAACACTAATGATCGATGTTGAAATGTCCAAGCCCTCTCCAAGCAAATTGACAAAGAAAAGAAGATGCGCTGATGAGATTGCTGATATGGCGCTAGACAAAGCTAAGATGCAAGTTGATTTAGCTCGGTTTGAAGAACTTCAAAAATCCAATGAGGAGGAGAAAGATGATTTAAGTGTCCCCTTTTTGACACTTTCTTTTCATGTAGTTGCATTGTTAGATGTTGTAAGCTTTCTCGCAGTTGCATATTTTCTTTCTGCTGAAGTTGTAGTCAAGTGGGACTGTGCAGTTGAATAAGTCAATTGTGCCCACCTTTTCTCAACTTTTTTTCCTATATAAGGAGGACCTTTTTGTAAATATTTTATCTTTTTCATGCTTAGCAAAACTCTGCTAGATTTTTATCCCAATTAAGACTTTGGGCTTTTGTGGTGAAAATTCAATCAAACAAATAAAGAAAACAGTTTTGTTGATTGCAAACTTTGTGTTGTATCAAGAAAGTTGTTTATATTATTTAATGTTCCTATGTCCATTGAATACATATTACCTTTACTTCTTTGATCTTTAAGGTATTGCTACGTGGTTAGAGAGCTCTCAAATCTTTCCAATAGACTTTGTGCTCTTAGCACACTTGAGAAATCTGTTGATAAATTAAGTGACTCGTAGTAAGCTTTGTATTGCTGCGGTTATTTGTAGTTTAATGGATTAGAAATCTATACTTGAAGACTTTGAGCTTTAAGCTAAGTTTCTAATTGTTTAATTTGTAACGATCAGTGTGAATTAGTCTTACCATAAAGGAGACTTTGTGCTGCTTAATAGTAACTCTTTGTGTAGTTTGTTAGACTAATAGTTCTTTTCTTTAAGTATCTGAAGAGGTAGAGAAATTGTAACTAGGTGAAGGGAGAATACATAAACTCTGAAAAAAGAGAGTTATATGCCCAACACCAACCCACAAATTTAATTTCTTATTAATTAGAGGAGAAATTTCATAGGGAACCTCCCCGTGATGAGAGGAGAGATTAATTTCTTAGCATAGCGTTGTGTGAATTCTATGTTTTGTCATTAGTACGCTGGTGACAAAATATTCACCCAACACACTTTAGGCTTAGTTGGGCTTGGGAGGACTGTGAACATTCATAGAGGCAATATTTAATAAAATTTAACCTCAACTAAATCAATTACAAAATAATCAAACTACACTAGTATCTAGATGCATTGTTTGAGCCCAAATTCCTTTAACTAGATCAAATACTAACCATTGCTATCAATTCTGAGCACAACACATAAAATGCATGCAAAATAAGACTCTAAGTTTAGGATAAAACATTCAAGTTTATTGTAGATATTCCTTTGGTGTAAAAATACTTCATGAACTATATAGAAACCTACTTAATACTCCTATGCTACTCGTGAATAATTGTGTTCCCATTAAGCATGTGGACGGTCAAGTTTTAGAATATCAGTCTTTATGTGGGTTATAATGTCACATTCAATTGCATGAACAACACACTTGAAATAATAAAAAAAGGTATGATACTAAACAATCAATCATACAAAAAAGGTATGATACCAAATAATCAATCATACAAAAAGGTATGATACCAAGCAATAAATCATAATTAACAATCCTTCTAGAAGCTTGCACACATTCATAAATAATAATAAAGTTACCAAGACAAATATGTTTTCTAGTGACTTAAAGTATTGCATCACTTAATCATGTATTACTTTTACAATCACATCAAGAAATATGGTGAGGAAGAAATGCAAATGGAGAGAAACTTCTCACACTTTTTTGCCTAAGATTCTTCAAAATAATAGTTACTTCTTTATACATTTTCTAACACACAATTGGAATTACAAATGGAAATGTAACATTTGAAATCCTAGATACTCGGTTGTATTGTAGTATTGAATACAAAAACTACCCAACCATTCAAACATGGAAATAACTTTTATCTATAGTTCCCATGAGCACATAAGCTCGAGGGCAAGAAGTGCCAAGATGTAGAGAACTCCCAAAGATATGTGACCAAAATAAGAGGGGCCACAAGACATGCAATAAATTCAAAATTATTTTGATTGGCATCATTTAGAGGATACTTAAGTCTCTTAAGTGTCCTTCCTCCAAGAGACACACTTAAAATCATTACCAAATTTGTCAAGTTGTATTAGGGAGAAATGGGAGAACACTCTTATTTGATCTATAAATTAACCCCTAGCATTCAGGTTCTAGTTATGGAATGTTGGGGATTTGAGCATACAAAACAACAAGAGAAATCCCTTTGAGAATATCTAAAATCATTCTGATAACTCAGGAATCTTTCCATGGCATGGGGTAAGTAATGTAAATTTTGAAATTTTGCTATCAAGGGAGGTTTCAAGTTAAAGAATGACTTGAGGACCATAAATAAAAATAATTTACAATCAGGGGATAAAAGGAATGAGGAACCATGAACATGGGTGAAATGTGAGAAGGGGATATGTTGTTTTTTTTAATTTTCAACCAAGGAGGGAATAACACATGTGTCCAATGCTAGGAATAAAAACTCGTTCATGAACATGAGAGTTTGGAGAGAAATAGAATTATGGTTTAATATCGCAAATGAAATATCAAGACAAGGTCATGGGATTAAGTACCATGGTTCCATCATTAGATTGACATTCAATGCCATGGGGTGACAATAGATGAATGGGCTAAATTTGACAAACCAGAATAAAAGAAAAACCTATGATGATAATTAAGAAAGGAAATGAGTCAAGGAGAAAAGATGTGAGAGGAATAAGCATCAAGAGGAAGTGGGAGAAGAACCTACAAGGATCAAGTGTCTCTGTGGACCTAGTACCAAGGGGATTAGGAATAGGGAAGCCTCTGGGATCAAGCTCCTATAGGGAATAGGAACCATGGAACCAATTTCTAAGGTTTCATTCCCATCTACAAACTGAAAACTTGGGAGATACAAGAGGGCCACATAGAGGGTTAGGGGAAAGGGAAGTGGCAAGTTTTGAAACACTCTAAGACAAAATTTGGGGCTTGAGGGGGTTCGAGAACATATGAACCAAGATTTTACAATGTTTTGGGTAAGTGCACCAAGATGGTGAACAAAAAGGGGGGTATAAGTGGCCACTTTTTTTCTGAAAATAGGTAACAAAGAGATATTTGAAGGTCATGCACTAAAAACTAGGAGTTGAGAAAACAATAAGAATTGTATTTCTCTGAATCTAGTTTCTAAAATACTATTTTTTTTTTTAAATCGGATAAGATTAAGAAGGTCAAACCTCTCGCACACGAAAAATTGTTCCTAATTTTTTCAAAAAAGCATAACATAGTTGTTTTCGTGTGCTGCACAAAATATATAGTTAGATTTAGTATTTTGCAAAACCCTTTGGTAGGATGATAGGTAAGCGTGAGATCTATAAGTTGTGTATTTTTTGTAATTTTTCTCCGAGTATTTTTTTTTTTTGAAGTAACCGCATCCTTAAAATTTGGTACCCGTTCGTGCGCTGGACATAACTTGCATTAAAATAATCGAAAATGCAAACTTCATTTTTTTAAAGTGTATAGAATCTAGTGTAGAACAATAATATGTAATTTACTTTGAATTTGGTCAAGTATATCAAAAGTTATTAAAAAAATAGTAGACATATGTCTGTGAGGATTGTCAAGGCACTGATAAAGAAAATTAAAGTTTACTATGCTAATTTGTTCTCCAAAAATAGAAAAATTATATGGTCAAAAAACTGAGAAGATGTGTGAGATTATGGTGGTAATTCTAGAGATACCCACTTGATCATTTGTAAACTTCTAAGACGAAGTCGAGAAATCATGTTGGAAGATGAAAAAACATGTAAATGGACAAAAATGGGGGAGAAATGGGCTTGCAAGCCTTAGGGTCATTTTCCAACCCTCTTATTATGCCAAAACTCGCACGGGTTTTGAAAAACAAAAAGTACTATTCACAGTTCTCCATAACCCGCACAGGTTTTGAAAAACAAAAAGTACTATTCACAGTTCTACATAACCTGTACGGGTTATGTAGAACTAAAACCATTATTTTGTGTTTAACAAAACGCGTACGGGTTATGAAGACATAATAATGTATGCTTGTAAACTTAGAATTTACTACACATATGTATAGACATACATATATAATATGTGTTTATGTATGTGTATATGCATATTTGTAGTTATATATACATATATTTATATAGATATATGTATATATGTTTGTATACAAGAATGTCTCTCTTCTTTTCCTCTCTCTCTCTCTCATCTTCCCCCATCACCATCTATGTCTATTCTGAGCCCTAATTATCCTCCTTGAGTTCTATCTCATCTCTCTCCCCCTCACACTTCTCTCTTTGTCGACTCTCTCTCTCTCTCTCTCTCTCTCTCTCTCTCTCTCTCTCCCCCCCTTCTCTCTCTTTCTTTACCCCTCCCTCTCCCCCCTCTCCCTCCCCCTCTCATTATCTTATCCTACTCTCTCTCTCTCTCTCTCTCTCTCTCTCTCTCTCTCTCTCTCTCTCTCTCTCTCTCTCTCTCTCTCTCTCTCTCTCTCTCTCTCTCTCTCTCTCTCTCTCTCTCTCCCTCTCCTATTTGGTTCCTAGTTCTACATAACCCATATGGGTTATGCAAAACTAAGGCCAAAACTTCTAGTTCTACATAACTCGCAGGTTTCTAAAAATATAATGTTCCTCAAAACCCATACGGGTTTTGAGAAACTTTTGATTTTTTATTACGGGTTTTGAGGAACTTTTTG
Source organism: Cryptomeria japonica (assembly GCF_030272615.1). Classification (NCBI taxonomy): domain Eukaryota; kingdom Viridiplantae; phylum Streptophyta; class Pinopsida; order Cupressales; family Cupressaceae; genus Cryptomeria; species Cryptomeria japonica. Next base: position 703,247,382 of record NC_081408.1, read on the forward strand.
TTTTTTTAATTGTTTTTGGCTAGGCTTGGTGTTATCATGCCTATCACATTTTTGAATTTCCAGAACACGCATGGGCTATGAAAAAATTTAATTTTTTTTACATGTGGCCACTTTTTTGTTCACCATCTTGGTGCACTTACCCTATTCCCTATTCATATTTTTTGTTATGGTTCACTACCCTTGTTGGATCCGTAGTCATCTTTTGAACTTCATCAGTGATTTGAAGAGTCCTTAAACTTGTCAACAAAAAAATTCCTTCTCATTTCATACTTTGTGACAGAATCAACAAGTTTCTAAACAATTTAACTCATATGTTAGATATTTTGTGAGTCTTGTCAGAGGATTAAGAGTCTATTGAATGTATGAAAGCTCTGATAGTTAATGTGGGACATTTGAGAAAAAAAACCTACACATTCCTTGAATTTTTAGAAGCCTAACAGCATGAGGAAAGCATGGGAATGATAGGAAGGAAAATAAAGGAAAATTTTGGCAAAAGTGAGGAGTATATTAGATGTTTCTTAGATCATTTATCCATGATAGACACACTAGCCTATTAGCAACAAAGGGGAAAAGACTTAGCCAATTTATAAATTTTGAGGCTTATAGATTTAGGCGCTAATATTTGTTCTTTCTGAAATTTTCCAACTATATTAACCTCTCCTTTCAATATTATTCTTTTTCCAATATTTTAGTGATTGCCACCCCTAGATTACCCATGGATTATATTTGCAATGCTTCATATGGATTATATTTGCAATGTTTCATCCAATCCATAGAATAATTGGAAAGTATAGTAAAATATTAAATGTTGTTTAATAATCCTAGAGTATTGCAAGTTTAAATCTAGAGTTTGATACTTCTTTTGTCCACCTTTTTAGGTGCCTTACCCAAGATCTAATTGAATAATTTTTTGATCCATTTTCTTTTGGATAATATGTACTTTGAGACAATCTAAACAATTATTTTATTGAAATTTCTTTAATAATTTGGCTAGAAAAGTGTTTCCCTCTTTCACTTGTAATATTCAATGGGAATTTAAACCTTAGAATGGCATTCTCATATTTGATTCACTTTGTTGTTTCTTCAAAACTCAGATATACTTATACACACCAAGTTATATAGTCAGTGCTATTTATAATGAATTGTATGTTTGGGTTTATAAGAAAGAGGATTGATTGGTAACGATATAAATGTCATTTCTTGCTTTGTAGTTGATTTTTTATAATTATTTTTAAAAATTCATATATGTGGGTATATTTATTAGAATATTTATGGTATTTTGCCTTCATTTTTTACCCATTTCTCAAAAGTTGAAATAAATTAAATTTTTAAAACCTAGACTTTATTTTATACACAATTAAAATTTTGATTTTTGATTACTTTCCAAAAAAGTGGGGGCACATGCTCAATTTTTTTCTAGGATGTGTCAACTTTGAAAATTAGTAAAAAAATACTAATTAATTAAAAAATAGTAGAAAAATCAGGCATAAACGTCATTTTCACCAAAATTATTTTTGAAATACTTAAAAAATGTTATCATTTTAGTGGGACCACACTAGAAGCTATGTTCTTTTTTTATATATTAAAATAGAGTGCCCCCCTATTTCAACCCCTTAAATATCCACCATTTAAAAAAAATAAGTGGTTTAGAAAGTAGATTTAGAGCATTGTGACTTTTGCTCTTATTGTTTAGAACTACAAATTTCAAGTGTATCTATTTTCAATTTCTTGTTCAATATCAATCTTAGCTTATTTTTTAAAAAGTGATCTTTTAAGACCCCCTTTTGGTCTTACATTTCCTACAATTATACTGTTAGGAATCACAAAGGTTGAGATACCTTAATCCTAACAAATTTATTTATTTTATATTCCCTTTAATTAATTATTTCCTTTTGTGGTAATGAATTGAAGGGTGGACATTTATGACCACTAATGTCTTCATTGTATGTACTTGATTTATCTTATGAGTTAGTTTGTAAGTTCCTAATATAATGTTTTTGATTAAGGCAAAAACAGGTTTTGAAGGGACCCAAAATCCTTTACAAGGAAATTACATATGATGTATCAATTAAGCCCATCAAAACAGAATAGATGAGATAGACAACAAGACTGATAGAAAAACAAGACAAACACAACCCTATGTCAGCAAAAAGCCAGCAGAAGAACATAGCAGCACCAACAAAAGGAACAACACTAACCCAAGATCTTTAAAGTTTCAGCAACTTCAGCTTCAAGTCGATTTATCTTCTGGGCCTCTTCCTTCAACTCTAGGATGTCCCGAGGCAAATTAGCAGACTTCTTCTTTGTACTTGCCCTAGTTCTCTTGCTCAGACCCAAATTATCCTCAGTTTCTAGGTCTTTATCTTGGTCCAAGTCAACAAAAACCCTATCCTAGTGAAAGTTTTCAAGCTTGGGCACCACAGTACTCATGTTATCTGCTGAAGATTTAACAATTTTATGACTATCCTCTGTAATTTTGCACAGAGTGGTCTCACGTTTATTAATCCTCTATTCCACTTTTCTAAACTTATTATCATACATGTCCTTCATTTTTTCAATAGCCTCCACATTCTTTGTTAAACAATTCACCATCATTTTCTTCTCATTTTCATTCCAAAGGGCATAAACAAGGGTTCCTTGAGGTTTCTCCTTCACACCACCATAATACAAGGGCACAACAATAACCTACAATGTCTCCCCCAAATCCTCCTTAGCATGTAAGTCTTCAATCTTAGAAGAAAGTTCTCTCTATTTGAGGTTGAGGCTTTTAATCTCATGAAAATCCCATCTGAAGAGTCTAAAGAGATACACAGAGCTGTTTTTGGCAGTCTCCAAAACCCCAAAAGCAATCTCCTACTTGGGTTGAAAGTCCTAAAAGCTGAAGTCCATAGACTCTTGAGAATTCCCCTCCTTGTCATCAGGAGAAAGAGAATGCTCAGATTCAGGAGGGGAGATAGGAACAGCATGCTCCTAGGAGCTATCAGATATCACAAGGGCTGAGCCTTTCCCTTTCCCCTTGACTTTCTTTGTAGACTTATCTCTTGAGTTGGATAGACCCACATGCTACTATTATATTTCTCATTTTTTGCTTGTTTGCTGCAATAGTTTTGTATATCGCTCCTTTCCAAGTGGTAGCATTATTTACAGGTTTGTATGTATTTCGCCATCCAATGTTCAAGCACAAGGTTCCTTATGTTCCCATGAATCACTTCATGAAATTACCTGCACGAACTGATAGTATGTTTTGAGCAGTTGATCCCCTGAAATATTAGGAGGTTGTTATGTCAAAGTAGTGATTTTGTCCATTATCTTTGTGAAAGTCTGGGAATAGGGGATTTGAGAGTTTTTAAATAGTATTTGACTTGGTTGGTCACATTGAAATTTTTGTACAAAGTTTTGAGGGGTTGCCTTTTTGTTAGATTGATGTTAACTTGAGATCCATAAAATAAAATAATATAATATGTACTACTTTGTATAAATGTATATGGTCTCTTGCTTTAAAAGTGCATCTAGTATTTCATGTTCTGCTTGAGGATTTATTGAGGTACCCATTTTTCTCAAAAGGATCTTTTATTTGGTTTATAATGGAAACTAATTATTGAATTTCATTCTTATGGACATTTTTCGTTCAAAGATCATTGAAGGTGAAGCATAGGTCATCACATTGAAGTCAAATAAACTAATACATTAATAGAATTCACAAATATTTTTCATTTTTACAAATATTTTTTATGAGTTTTGCAAAGTATTCTTAACTTTATGAGTCACAACTTGATTTATTTTTTTAAGTCTTACTTTTTAGATTGGCTTTTGGCAAGGTTCAAATATTCTAAGAGTACTACTTTATCACAATAATGAAGACCTTAAGGATTCATTTCAAATTAATCAGGAAAAGAGTCATTTCTCAAGAATAAGTCCCTTTTTTCTTTTCTTTTTTCTTTCCCTTCTTTTATTAGAGATTTCTTTTTATTTTTGTTGAGCATATAAGTTATAGTTTGCAAATATGGATTTGATTCAAGCTTGGTAAATCAAAAATTATTGATTGGACATAAATTTGTGAGTTTTTTACAATTTAAAAAAAAATCTGAAACAAATATAAATTTTTGAAAAAATATAATTATAAAATGTATTAAAGAAATTCAATAGAGGTTTTAGAGTAGTGTCTCTAATAAGACCAAAAAGTGGAGCATCTGAGAACACTAAATTTAAATAAAAAACCTTTGAAATCACCCATACCTTAATAACAATGGTCCTTTTTATAATATTCAAAACCATTAAAAACAATATATTTTTGCTACAATTCTCACACAAATATTCAAATCCTAGAAAGAAGCTTTTCTTTTTCCATACCCAAACAATGTCATGATTTTAATCTTTTATTTTTAAAAAACTCACCAAAATTGGTGAGTACTCATTGATTTCCACTATAGTGACTAGAAGAAATGAATCATGAAAGAATTAAGTATCAAGGAGCTAAGGGTGACTTTAACATGATGGTTTTGGAATATGAATATTATCAAATTCTATTATATTGTGATGAGTACTAGTTAAATGAGCTCACTTTGTTATCCATTTAGGTGGTATGTAGTAATTGTTTTGGTTATAAATTTTCTTATGATGAAAAATCTATCTAATATGAGACCCTAGGATCGTTTTATGCGACATATCTTATGACTAGATTTCCTAGGAAAAAAGAACAAGTGCCTCAATCCCTAGCCATTAAGAAATGTTGGACTCCTTCAAGAGAGTTGCCAAACATGAATAGTAGGGTGAGGGATGTAGAAGAAAGATAAGTTAGGGGAGAATATTTTAGGTGCTATGTTGATGTGGTTGAATGCAAGTTTGCAACCCTCATTAGGCTTTGATCTTGAAAACATGACTCTCCACATGCTTAAAAGGAAAAAAATCATTCAAAATCATTCACCAACAATTTAGGATTAGGATGTGGCTTTCTACAAGTTCATGACTGACTGTTACATCCAAGGAATATGTACAATCAACCTTAAATATTTTATTCTAAAAGTGTCATGTTTTGCATCTATTTTATCAGCTATATACAAAGGTCATAGTAGTAAGTTAGTCTTTTATCTAGTTAAAGGATTTGGAGTCAAAGTGTACAAATCTAGATACTACTCTAGTTCACTTATTATGTAATATCTTTAATTGTAGTTGAATTTTATTAAATACCCTCTAGGAACAACCTCAAGCCTAGCCAAGCCTAAAGTGCAAGAGAGCATGTCTACTCTTTTTTGTTGGGTCTTTAAGCATGTTTGATATTTTGACAAACACCATTTTTATGTTCTTATTGGTATATATCAAAATCCCTCTAGGTAAAAAATATTTGAGGACTGCGCACAAACATTTTTAGGTAGTAAGAAAACCAATAACTTGTGACACACAACCAAACCTAAGAAAATTTAAAACCAAATACATGACATGATCAAACAAGTCTAAGTAATTATAACTGGGAGATACAATATTACTATATGACAACCAATTTAAGAAAATGGATAAACTAAAATCATGACACTAAGGATCTGACTGCATGAATAAAATATAATTAACTTATATAACATAAAGTTACATAATTTGACAAATGAGATACTATAAGGCTATGTTAGTGGAGCTCAATTAAAGCTTAAATATGATAAAAATTAAAATATAAATTTGTCAATATCATTGTATAAGTTTAGTACATTAGATCCATTACTTTGTATAGAATATTTTACCTCTTAAAAAGAAAATACAAGTGTTCCAATAATCAATTAATAATGACATAAAACATGACATCAACATGAGGGACATAGAAACAATCAAAGGAAACAAAGGTTAGTGTAGAATCTAAACATTAAAAACAAAAAACATGATTCATCCCATGATAGTGAAGTATTGAGGTTGTCGATGATAGATGTGAAAATAGAGTAAATAACTAAATCTATGAAAAACTCATCCACGTCATAACTAAATCATCATAGATATATAAATTTAAAAAAATATAAAAATAATATCAATGGATGCCCATGGAGAATAAATTGAAAGGTACATTTCTCAATTATTCTTGTTGGAGTCATTTATACACAAGATGCCTAAAAAAATATTCATGTAAAACCTATTGGAACTTGGATCATATAAAATGTAAAAAAAAAAATTGAAACTCTTAGCAATTTAATGATAGGTTAATTCCTTGAACCAACCACAAATATTGGGAATTTAAAACATGATATTTGGGAAATCTACCAAATTTCAATAATGACTACAAAAAGATCTAGTTGGTGTTAAGTTGCATGGATAGAGGATTGATATACTTAGATAATCGCTTCCTTATCACTAAATAATGAATCAAATAGTGATATGACTATGTGATAGATAGGATGATCCTAAGAAGGTGAAATATAAATTTGCCACAACACTCATAAGAGAAATACGAAATGAATGGTTCCTTAACATCAACAAAACTAGAGATCCTTACACTTTCATACCAAGTTTTTAGGTAGTTATAGGTCCCTATATGGAGTCATCATGGACACATGACAACACAACATCCTAAGCACCCTATCATCCTATTACAACTTTCTAAACACTTGCATTCTTTTATAAAACCTATTACAAATTGTTTTCCTATCTTTGTCTATGATCATTGTTTGTGACATTCAAATTTTAGTAACTCTTACTTCAATAGTTGAAGCTACTTGTATGTTTTTCATTTATTTTGTAGGTTTCTAGAGAGAGTACAAACCAAAGGATTAGCCTATGTGATAAAATTTGACAAGGTTCATATTGTTCCTCATGATATCCTTTTATGTCTAAAAAGAGTAATTTACATGCATGTTTGTGAGTATTGTAAAAAAAAAATTATATATGTGATCATTCTAAGATTCACATGCACCTCTAAGTGGGAATAAATTTAAGGGTTAAATTTGTATACCTCCACAATTTCCATCTACTTTCAGTGTCCATTTTGAGAGAACATCTTAACAGATTCTACATATTGATGGTTGGTGTAATCTTGTGTGAAGTTAGGTCTCTTACCTTATAATTTTACCCATATATTTACACACATTGTTATGTACTTATCTCCCACCTCATCCAAATAAATAAATCCTAAAATATTCATCTAGATTATGTGTTTATTTTTTTTATACATTGATGCAGGAGCATCCCTGGTTCTTGGCAATCTTGCATCACCCAAAATATTTCCTTTCAGTTTCTTTGTTCTTTTCAATAGTTTTGTTTCTGAGAGTTACCGGATACCTTGGCATTGATCATTTCTCTTGCGGAGCTGGATATGAAATTCATTCTTGTTCATATTTCTTGTTTTGTATCCGCTTTTCATTTGGATCTCTTTCCAACAAGTTATCGCTTCCGGATTGGTTGGCAATTTTCTTTTTCCCTCGGATACTTGAGCTTAACGAACAGTTGGTGTTCCCAGATCTTGTGGAGCGATTCCTTGATTTGTGGAGATGACTTATCATGTGTGGGAGGATCTTCGATGCCCAAATGACCCTCTTGTTGGTCCATGCTTCGTGGTGATTCTTTTCCTGAGGATTTTCATCTCATCTTTGGGCCGACCTATCTACATATTTTATTTTTCTTTCTTTGGGGAATGTGATCTGTCCTAGCTGGCCCGAATATTCTCGGATGCTATATAATGATGTATTTGATCGTAATAGATAGAGGATGGAGGACATAGATTAGTAAATTATAATTTGAATCTGATTTTTGCTTCCGGATTGATGCATATGGATGTATTTCTGTAATAAGGCAGTTGCCTGCATGTAAGCTGAATGTTACTAGTAGTTGCATTTGAATCAATGAATTGATCCACGCCTGATCTGGATTCTCTCTCTCTCTTGTATTGTATTATGTTGTTTTGATCTTTCTGCATAGGTCAGACTTCCTCTTTGGGGATCCTCCTATCCGTGGTTGCACCAGTTGGTATCAGAGTGAAGGTTCGTCCGATTAAATATTTTTGTAGGGTGTCGGATTGCGGATCCAACCTGCAGCTGCAGAGGACTTGCTCCTATGGCCCGAAGAGTTAATGTGAGAGGTGGAAACTAGAGAGGTGTTGATCTAGTGATGATGGACATGTTAAGAAAGATTGTGACTTGTTTGGATGTTGTTGAGACCGCACAGAGAAGAGGTCGACATATTGAGGATGTAAGTGATGAAGAAGAAGAACATAATGTTGAACTGGAAAATGGAGGTCAACTGCAGTTGGCACAAGATGACGAAAGATTGATTAGAGCGTTGACAAATGTGAACAGTAAACCACACTTTAACCAACCAAAGTATAGTGGTAAGTTGGATTTGGATGAGTTGACAGATTGGATTACCAAGATGGAGAAATACTTTGATTTCGAGGGTACCAATGAAGAGAAGAAGGTGAAATTTTCTTGCACAAAGTTGAAGGGACATGCTTTCTTGTGGTGGGAACATTTGCAGATTGATAGATAGAGGAAAAGAAAGGAAAAAATTAAATCTTGAGATCAGATGGTGAGTAAGTTGAAGGCGAAATTTTTGTCGGTGGATTACCAAGTCAATTTGTCTCGGAGATTGTAAAATCTAAGGCGGAAAGAATCTAGTGTGAAGGAGTACACCGAAGAGTTCTACAAGTTGAATATCAGATTCGGACATGCTGAAGATGAAGTTGAGCATATTGTGAGGTATATTAATAGTGTAAGAATGTCTGTACAAGATGAGATTAGTATGGTAAAATTATAGAGTGTGGAAGAAGCTTATCAGTATGTCCTAAAATCTAAAGAAAGATTGAATAAGAGGCATGAGCAGAGACAAAGAGGAAGAGGGGGAAGATTTCAGAGAGGTAGATCCTTTACTGGAGGTGGCAGATCCATTTCAAAATAGAATAAAGGCTTGCAGAAGACAAGAGTAATGAAAATTCAAACCGGAGGAATGAAGGAAATTACTACCCGAATGGTGGACAAGGTGGTTATCGAAATGAGGGTTTTAAGAGAGATGATAAGTTAAAGTTTGCTAGAACCTGTTTGAAGTGTGGTGAAGAAGGACACCAAGATTTTGAATGCAGACAAGGGAATAAGAGGACTGAGAATGGTGGAAGAATTGCTTTTGCAGAAGAAGAACCTACCGGATTGTTGAAAAAACCAGAGGATGGTGAAGCTTTGATGGTAAGAAGAGCCTCGTGTCAGAATGAGATAGATGAGGAACCGTTGCAGAGGAAGAATTTGTTCCAGACAAGATGTAAGGTGGAAAGTAAGTGTTGTAACATTATTATTGATAGTGGCAGCTCAAATAATTTGGCCTCGGAGGAGATGGTGAATAAGTTGAAGTTGCAGAGGTTGAAACTCCCTAGACCCTACCAAATAACATGGATTCAGGATGATCATAAGATCTTTGTAAGTGAGAAATGTTTGGTTAAGTTGAAGATAGGAGAATACTATGATGAAGTTATGTGTGATATTATGCCTATGGATGTTTACCATATTTTGTTGGGAAGGCCCTGGCAGTATGATAGGCAGGCTATGCATGTGGGAGAAGGAATATCTACACTATTGTTGCAAATGGGAGGAAGAAAACTTTGTTGCCTCTAGAGGAACCCCTAAGAAGTGAGAAATGCACGAGTGTCAGAATCTATTTGGTTGATGGGAGAAATTTTCTGGATGGGTTGAAGAGTGAAAATGTGTGTTATGCATTGATACCTAAGGAACCTGATTTGAAACCGGAGGAAGAACAAGCGAAGGAGATAAAAGAGTTGTTGATGGAGTATGAAGATAGCATTTCAGATAATGTACCTGATGGATTACCCCCTATGAGAAGCATAAGTCATTGCATGGATTTGATTCTCGGAGCTAGTCTACCTAATAAGGCAGCACACTGGATGACACCAGTAGAGAATGAAGAGTTGAATAGGCAAGTGCAGGAGTTGTTGAGGAAAGGTCTGATTAGAGAAGGTTTGAGCCCTTGTGCAATACCTGCTATGTTGGCACCGATGAAGAATGGAGAATGGAGGATGTGTACCGATTCAAGAGCAATAAACTACATTACAGTAAAGAACAGATTTCCTTTGCCGAGGATGGATGACATAATGGATTGTTTGAGTGGAGCTAGATATTTCACAAAGATTGATTTGAAGAGTGGATAACATCATATTAGAATCAGAGAAGGTGATGAATGGAAGACAATATTTAAGACAAATGAAGGATTGTATGAGTGGTTGGTAATGCCCTTTGGATTGACTAATGCACCGAGTACTTTTATGAGTGATGAATGAGGTATTGAATAAATTCTTGGGTAAGTTTATAATTGTATATTTAGATGACATTCTGATTTTCAGTAAGACAAAAGAGGAACAGTTGTTTCATGTGAGACAAGTTTTGTAGAGACTGAGAGAAGAAAAGTTGTTGATTAATCTAAAAAAGTGTAGTTTTCTTGAAGGAAGAGATTGTATACTTGGGTTTTGTGGTATCTATAGATGGACTGAAAATGGACCCTGAGAAGGTGAAAGCAATTTTTGAATGGCCTACACTGGAGAGTATTGGAGAGGTAAGATCATTTCTGTGTGGGGGAAAAAGTGAAACTAAGCAAACATGCCCTAATCTCACTTTCAATCACACATTTGTGGAATACGAAAGAGCCTAGAGGTATCACACAATTGGCTACTTCTTTTTGTGGAAGAGAGAGCCACAGGCTACCTTTTAGGATTTCTATTCCTTTGTTGTAATTGAAAGATAAAATGATGCAAGTTCAATTCCCAACCCCAAAGTGCAAGTATGAACTAATAACAAGATTGCAGAATTGAACTTAAACTATGGAAAGCTATAAACACAAGAATAAGACAAGAATGAAAATGCGTACCCGGAGTCAAAATCTGAGTAAAAATGTTCGAGACGGGGGCATGGGCGCCACTGTCCTGATTCTGCCCCTGAAACTACTCTGGAAACTGTTGTTTTGCAACCTGAAAAGCTGTCAAAAATGCTGAAAATTGCTGTCTGACAGAAGGACCAGGGCGCCCAGCGCCCCTGTCCTGGCAGGACCAGGGCGCCCCACGCCCTTGTCCTGGTCTTTTTCTCTGAAACTTGGTGTGTTGTTCCGTCTCGGTCTGCTTCTTCTGGATCTGCAACTTGCGGCGTCGTCCGAATTCCGAAACTTGCACTTATATCTGAAAAGGTGTGGTGGGCGGCTATATAGGGTTTTGCCTTAGTCAAACCCCCGCTTTGGTGATTTCCACCTCCACGAATAGCCAAGTTGTATTGTAAAAGTAATGTGTGCAGACCTTGTGTGTGTGCAAGATCCTAAAATGAAAGTAAGCAAACTAGAGCAACCTAGAAAGTAAACCCTAATTGTAAATGCTCCAAATCAAGATGCAAAGTGATCTAAAGCATGAATACAAATGATATAATGAGGCTTACGCAAAGACATGAAAACAACATGAAATCATACCCAACCCCAAGGGAGGGGTACAAGCCAATCTTCAGTTGGTGATCCCTTATTGTTCTTCAATGCCTTCAAAGCCCTAAATGGACGAATGAAATTGATGGATGCTTGATGGATGGATGTTGAATGTTGTTGAAGTCTTCAAAGATCTGCTCTTTCGCTGTATAGAAGGTCCTTGAAACCAGAATTCCGGATCCTTTCAAATGAAGAAAGAGAGCTCTTATATATGAAACCCTAGGTCTTAATTTCACCTTTTGGCCGACCTAGAGATTGAATCTCCCGCCAATTTCTTGGGGTTAAGATTTATTTTATGATTGGGTCGCGCTCCTAAAATTTCAGGAAAAATGTCCGGGACCATGTGCACGTCGGGCGCCATGGTCCTCTCCGGGCGCCATGGTCCCGACAACTTTTCACCAAATTTTCAGGGCCGTCGGATATGATGATTTTAGAGAGAATCCCGAAGTTACAGCTAATTTCGAGATGTTTTGACCCCCGAAATCAAGCCCCCTAGTTCAAAATAGGACCTAATTAGGGTTTTTGATTAAATGATGTATTGAAGGAATAAAATGAAAGGGGCACATTTTAATGAAAGGGCCCAACTTTATAATGTGGAAGATGATGAAATAGGACCTTAGACCTAATTAATTTGATTAATTAAGTGCTAAAGAGGAAATGCAATGCAAAATGCAAAATGCGCCAAGGCGGGTGCTAAACTAGGTGTGAAATTGTACCACCCTAGCAAGTGCGTACAATTTATGACGCTACATTTAGCCCCCACTTTAGTAGTCATATGAACACTACGTGCATATGCAAGCTAAAGTACAGAAAAGTAAACATTATTTGAAAAAGGATATATCCATAAGTCTGTCGAACGAAGCCCCCAGCAGTATCTGCAGTACACAGTTAGGAACCGCACCCTACAAAGCACACGTTAGATCACAAAATCACCTAATGCTTACTAAGGAAGGTGATGAAAATTCGAGGGTAGCTATATGCCCCCCCCTGTTTCGGCTTGCTAATTTTAGTGAGTTGAAACAGGGTATCATGTTTACCACTTCGAATTGTTAAAGAATATTGATAACAAATGCTCACAAGAAGATTTGATATGAGATCAAAAACTAATGGAGAATCATTTGGTAAGAAAGAGGACTAAATCTCAATTCTAACACAACAAAGAGTGTGAGGATTTGAGAGTTCTCTAACACAAGATGAAGGATGTGAATGGAAACAAAATGCAAAGAGAAGAAAAGAAAAAAAAAGCATGAATACACACATTGGTGATCCATGAAAAGAATAGTGAGAGAGAAAACATGGACTTCTCGCCCCTAGATCTTGTCTAGGTGATCCATGGGAAAAGGACATGGAAAACTAGCCCCTAGGGTCTGTCTAGGTGATCCATGTAAGGGAGGAGAGTGAGAAAGTCTAGCCTTATGCCGCTAGTTCCACTCAACCTCATGCATGTGTGTGTAAGGGAGGTTAGAAGAACCTCATAGGAGTCTATGCCCGAGTATGCTACAACCTGTATATGTATAGTACAAAAGCATGACATCTCGCTCTAAGAGTCTGTGCTCTGCTTCCGAGAATAATCACCTTGCATAAAAGAAAAATGGAGACATCTCGCTCTAAGAGTCTGTGCTCTGGTTCTGAGAATGACCCATTGCTCAAAAAGTGTAATGTTTATGTCATAAGCAAAGTAGAACAAGGATACCTACCTTCATCACAAAAGAAGATACCCCAAAAATGCAACAATGTCATAGATCCAAGCAAGAGAGTTTTTTGCACTCTTTAAGCAAGGATAAGATAGTTGAAAAGGGATATCTTGTAGTATGTGTAAAGGAGATCCTTAGAGGAGAAGAGATCTTTGTACAAAAGACACCTATCCCTGAGAGGAATTGTCTTAGACAAATATAACATTTTCTAGAATAAGACAAAGAAGAGAATAAGAATGCAATACTTCCTTCTTTTGCGAGGTGAAAGTGATTCTTAATGAAGGATGACGCTCTTTTTAACCCAATTGGGAGAGTGAATTCATTATGGATGTATTTTACCAAGTGCAAAAGAGGTTGTAGTCAAGGACTTATACCTCTTGTAAGAGAGAATCCTTGAACAAACAACAACAAATGCATACAAGGAATAACATCAAGTAATAAAGTTCACACCATCCATGAAATAGGAAAAAGTGGATCCTTAGATAAAAATAAGAAAAAATCATTGCCTCCCAAGGATAAGGTCAATGAGAAGGACTTACACAATCTTCTAGGGAGAGATTTAGACATAAGAAAAATGTACTACATACTCACATGAGTTCATGCAAGCAAGATATTAGTGTATGTAAAATGCTCCTCACAAGAAGTGGGTAGGATAAGAAAGAGAATACACATCTTCTCTCATATCTAGGAAAAGAGGATTCTAAAGAAAAGATGATCAATATTTCCACACTATTACCCCAAAGGGAAATTTTAACCATAAAAAGAAGAAATGTATGAAATCACTCTTGTCCCCATAGGAACAAGAGATAACATAGAAAATTAGGCTATTATGTTGCTTCAAAAATATGATTGCACTGGAAATTGTACCATCATGAATGACAATGAGCCCCCAGTAAATGAGCTACCAATGTCACATAATGATGAGCAACATAATAGCCATTAATGTTATTTAAAGACATGATAGATTGAATGAGGTATTTGAATATGACATGCTAAATGCTCAACTATAAGCGAGATCAAAAACATGTATAAAGTGATAAAAATTGAAGAAGAAAAGTCACAAGAAATCTTAGAAGAAGGATGAGTGTAATTTACTAGAGCCTTATCCCTAGAGGAAAGGACTTTATGATGAATAGGAGATAAAGATTCATAAGTGGATTTAGAAATTTGAGGGGAGTCATAAAGAGATTTGTTCATCGCCAAGATTTCCTTATGAGGGGAATGAGAGTTGATAGAAGTAGAAGATGATTTAGTTGAAGTGAGATCATCATCACTACTAAATATAGCATTCACATTGAGAGATGGTCTTTTAGATGCTTTGGTGGGCTTAGAAAGATTATATCCAAGTCCAAATGAATATTCATGCATGTTATGTTCTAAAGGAACTTTAATTCCTTGTTCATTTGCGCCACAACCATTTCCACTATAGCCACTCTTAGCCAAAATATGGAAACCACGACCATAACGATTAGCCATTTCAGAAAGAAAAGGTGGTTTTTCATAAGACAAAGAATCAAATTCTTCAGAATTAGAGGTGTGAGGAGAAGAACTTTGAGAAGTGGCCACAAAATTATTGCTCATAGGTTCAGGTAAGACTGATTGATCTCTAGTTTCTTCCTTCTTTTTAACTTTAAGCTCTCTAGGAGGAACCCTATACTCACCTACAAAGGTGGGATTAAAATCAACAGATCCCCAATCATCTTCCGTGAGAACCTTCTTAGGATCAAAAGCCTTTTCATGTGTAGATTCAAGTTGAGAAGAATCTTCTTCAGGAACTTCAGACTCATCCAAAGAATTTTGATTATCAGAGGGTAATGATTCATCCATAGGTATCTTGTTTAACGAGTCATCACTAGAAGAGGAAGGCTTAGAAGAACTCCCTTTGGAAGTAGATGTTTGCAAACAAGCTTGAAAATTAGTATCACCTATCAAGGTATATGTCTTATTGTTATAAATAAATTTAACTTGTCTATGCAATGTAGAGGGGACAGCTTGCATACTGTGAATCCAAGGTCTCCCTAATAACAAGTTGTATGTTAGATTTCCCAACATAACATGGATAGGAGTAGGCAAAGTAACAGGTCCCACTATGATGGGTAAGGTGATAATACCTAATGAAGACTTAGCCACATTATCAAAGCCTCGAATGGGATGAGAGTCAGGCTCAATAAGGGATGTATCCACATTCATCTTATGCAATAGATTAATGCTACACACATTAAGGCCAGAACCATTATCTACCAGTGTTCGTCTTATAGCAGTGTCATTTATGATAACCACAATCATCAAGGGATCATATTGATGTTGAATTTCACTAGTAGGCAACTCATCTTGAGTAAACACAATTTGAGCTTTAGGATTCATCACAGAGTTAACCAAAGACACTATATTACTAGATGTATTAGGTGGAGGAACATTCAAATCTTTCAAGGCATCTTGTAACATTCCATGATGAGCGGAAGAAGTTTGGATCAAATCCCAAAGGGATATCTTAGCAGGGGTAGCTTTAAGTTGTTCTATGAGATCATATTCCTTACCAAGAACTTGTGAAATACGTGGAGCTTGCGGAAGAATTGGTTGGGAAGGAGGAAGTGAAGTTGGGATAACTGGAGGAGGATTAGGTTGCCTATTGTTTCTTGTGTTATAGGTATGGGCAACCGCATGATAACTCTCTCTAGTCAGTTGCTTAGCATACTCATAAGGGCTCTTAGTAGAATAACCTCCTTGCACAGTAATAATAGGTTTCTTAGGAGTGCAAAAAGAATCATTAGCATAACCACCTTGAAACACTAAGATAGGCTTATTTAAAGGTTGAGAATTTTGAGAAGGACGAGCACCTTGGACAGTGAAGAGAGGTTTATTAGGTGTTTCATTCACATGTATCAAATTGATTGAGGATGGTTTAGAGGAATGAACAAAAGTGTTGGAATAATTATTGATAGTCTTCTCTTGCACTAAAATCTCATCACGGATTAAATCAATTTTAGGAGAGAGACAAGGGGTAGGCATTGATGTTCTAGTAGGTAGAGTAATACTAGGAAAGGTCATATCATCCTCTATCATCAAAGGATCTAAATGGGGAATAAATTCTCTAGGAGAAGGATCAACATTACTCTCTAAAGTCTTACTTTTGAGATGGAGATCTTTGAAAGAGATGTTAACCATCTTGCTTTGAACTAGGGTATCCTTATGAATAGAACCAAGTTGAGGAGAGGGAGATGCTTTATTTTTAGAGGGAGAATAATTGAGATTCAAGGAAGGTGAGAAACTATCAAGGGATTTTTCAATCTTGATTTCATCCCCTTTGGCTAGGGGTAGAGAATAATCTATACCCTCTTCTAATGGTTCATCCCAAATAGTGAAGTTGTTGAAAGGAATGTTTGAAGTATTGTCAATTTCAGGAGAGGAGATAACATTGTTTATTAATTCCTCATCCTTAGGAGGGAGAGCAACAATAGATGTGTTAAACTCATCCTCTTTCCTCAAAATATGTTCAATATGATCTTTAGGGGAGAGAGAATTAAGGAAATTGCTTATTATTTCATCTTCTTTCTCTAAGGGATGCTTATGGGTAAGACAAACTTTAGGAGAAGGGTAAGCATTTATCATTAATTCATCATCTCTAGTGGGAATTTTGTTGGAAAAGGAAATGCCATCACTAGTAAATGTAGGGATAATGTCATCTTCTTCCACAAAAGGATCCTCGTGAAGGGAGTGTTTTTTAGGAGGAACATGAACATATTTCTCCAAAGATTCATGCTTAGGAAGGAGATCTTTGAAAGAAGTGTTCATAACCTCTTGTTGCACTAACATGCCCCCATTGGAAGGACAAACTTTAGGAGAAAATAAGTCAATGTCCATCAATACCTTTTCACTTAGAGAGGCATGATGTAGGGAAGGTGAAGTAGCATTAAGAAAGGTGTTTATGATATCATTCTCTTCCTCTAGGATAGCTGAATAGGAAGGGCACATTTTAGGAGAATTGTCAAGATCACTCTTAAAGTCTTCATCCTTAGAGCATGGGAGAGTCTCAAAGGGATTGGTAGCAACTCTTTTAGGCACTAAAATGTTGTTATAGATGGGGGGAGGTTCTTTAGGAGAAGGAAAAATTGAAACAAGGGAAGCTAACCCATTATCACATCTATGAAATGAATGCATCATGACAACAATTTTCCTTTTTCAAATGATAACACATAGAAGGAAATGTTTAATTTTAACCAATGCAAGCACTTAGAATTTAGATTTAGAAAATAAAATTTATGATTCAAATGAGTTCCTAAATCAGATTTGAAATTATTGATCCCAATTAAGCTATCCACAAGTTCAACTTTGAATTGAAAAATTAGGGTTTTAGCAAAAATTTCCTCTAAATTTTTGAATCTTGTAAATACAAATTTGAATTTGAAATAGCATAAACACTCAAATTTGAAAACAAAAATCAGAATTAGAGAAGATTGGATTTCACGTCGGGTTCACCAAAATGTGTGGGGGAAAAAGTGAAACTAAGCAAACATGCCCTAATCTCACTTTCAATCACACATTTGTGGAATACGAAAGAGCCTAGAGGTATCACACAATTGGCTACTTCTTTTTGTGGAAGAGAGAGCCACGGGCTACCTTTTAGGATTTCTATTCCTTTGTTGTAATTGAAAGATAAAATGATGCAAGTTCAATTCCCAACCCCAAAGTGCAAGTATGAACTAATAACAAGATTGCAGAATTGAACTTTAACTATGGAAAGCTATAAACACAAGAATAAGACAAGAATGAAAATGCATACCCAGAGTCAAAATCTGAGTGAAAATGTTCGGGATGGGGGCGTGGGCGCCACTGTCCTGCTTCTGCCCCTGAAACTGCTCTGGAAACTGCTGTTTTGCAACCTGAAAAGCTATCAAAAATGCTGAAAATTGTTGTCTGACAGAAGGACCAGGGCGCCCAATGCCCCTGTCCTGGTAGGACCAGGGCGCCCCACGCCCCTGTCCTGGTCTTTTTCTCTGAAACTTGGTGTGTTGTTCCGTCTCGGTCTGCTTCTTCAGGATCTGCAACTTGCGGCGTCGTCCGAATTCTGAAACCTGCACTTATATCTGAAAAGGTGTGGTGGGCGGCTATATAGGGTTTTGCCTTAGTCAAACCCCCGCTTTGGTGATTTCCACCTCCATGAATAGCCAAGTTGTATTGTAAAAGTAATGTGTGTGCAGACCTTGTGTGTGTGCAAGATCCTAAAATGAAAGTAAGCAAACTAGAGCAACCTAGAAAGTAAACCCTAATTGTAAATGCTCCAAATCAAGATGCAAAGTGATCTAAAGCATGAATACAAATGATATAATGAGGCTTACACAAAGACATGAAAACAACATGAAATCATACCCAACCCCAAGGGAGGGGTACAAGCCAATCTTCAGTCGGTGATCCCTTATTGTTCTTCAATGCCTTCAAAGCCCTAAATGGACGAATGAAATTGATGGATGCTTGATGGATGGATGTTGAATGTTGTTGAAGTCTTCAAAGATCTGCTCTTTCGCTGCATAGAAGGTCCTTGAAACCAGAATTCCGGATCCTTTCAAATGAAGAAAGAGAGCGCTTATATATGAAACCCTAGGTCTTAATTTCACCTTTTGGCCGACCTAGAGATTGAATCTCCCACCAATTTCTTGGGGTTAAGCTTTATTTTATGATTGGGTCGCGCTCCTAAAATTTTGGGAAAAATGTCCGGGACCGTGTGCACGCCGGGCGCCATGGTCCTCTCCGGGCGCCATGGTCCCGACAACTTTTCACCAAATTTTCAGGGCCGTCGGATATGATGATTTTAGAGAGAATCCCGAAGTTACAACTGATTTCGAGATGTTTTGACCCCCGAAATCAAGCCCCCAAGTTCAAAATAGGACCTAATTAGGGTTTTTGATTAAATGATGTATTGAAGGAATAAAATGAAAGGGGCACACTTTAATGAAAGGGCCCAACTTTATAATGTGGAAGATGATGAAATAGGACCTTAGACCTAATTAATTTGATTAATTAAGTGCTAAAGAGGAAATGCAATGCAAAATGCAAAATGCGCCAAGGCGGGTGCTAAACTAGGTGTGAAATTGTACCACCCTAGCAAGTGCATACAATTTATGATGCTACAATTTCATGGAATGGCTAGTTTCTACCAGAAGTTCATCAGAAATTTCAGTGCAATTTGTAGCCCTATGACTGAGACAATGAGGGGAGACCAAAAGGATTTTAAGTGGACAGTTGGAGAAAACCAGAGTTTTGAATTGTTGAAGCAAAAGGTGACTAAGCAACCTATGTTAGCCTTACCAGATTTCAGTAAACTCTTTCAGGTGGATTGTGATGCTAGTGGAAGTGCAATTGGAGTTGTGTTGATCCAGGAAGGAAGACCTATAGCATATTTCAGTGAGAAGTTTAATGATGCAAGAAGAAGATATTTGGTGTATGATCAAGAGTGTTATGCCATAATTCAAGCCTTGAAGAAGTTGAGAAACTATTTATTGCCTAAGGAGTTTGTATTGTGCACGGATCATCAGTCTTTGCAGTATTTGAGCAGTCAGAGTAAGTTGAATCAGAGACATATGAGATGGGTTGTGTTTATGCAGAGTTATACGGCATGTGCACAAAGATGGTGGTCAGAAAAGTGGACACCACCCAAAAAAAACTTGGAAAAATAGACAACGCGTACGCAGTTTTAAAATTTCAAATTCTCACGTACGCGCTTAGGTTTGTTCTTCCCGAGCCTAGAAAAGGTAGCGCGTATGCGCTGCTTTTAGGAAAATGAGCGCGTATGCGCTACGCCTAGGAAAATGAGCGCATATGCACTGCTTATAGGAAAATGAGCATGTACGTGCTAATAATCCAAATAAAACCGCGTATGTGGTGCCTGGTAAAAAATGTTTTTAAAAAAAAACTGGCTCTCATTTACCCGTAAATCGCGTTTTTAACTTCGTTTTTTCCCCATTTTCTCACCTAAACCGCGAACGGGGTGCTAAATTTGTCCTCTAGGCTATGGATCAAGGTTAGTTTTTGTTTATTTTTGTCTTTCTTTTTTATTTATGCAATTTGTTTTACATTTTGAATTTAATTTCATTAATTTTGATTAGGTTTTTTCATTTTTTGTTTCAAAAACTAGATTCTTCTAATCTAGAACAAGAACAACCAAATCCACCTCCTGAAAACCCACAAGAACAACCAAATGCACCTCCTGAAAATACACAAGAACAACCCCCAATTCCTCCTTTTGACTGCATAGCCGAAACAGAAGAAGAATTAATTAATCAGTTAGGACAAAATATGTCTAAAATCAATAGACTGATTGTAAAATTGAAAACTTCTGAACTTGACCATCATCAATCCCTTTCCACTAGCCTAGAAACATTAGCTAGTGGTGCCATAGTTGTTTCCACATAAATTACCAAATGGGGAAGCTTTAGGGATAGGTGTCATCAATTTTATGCCAATGGGCTATCATACAATGGAGTAAAAAACAAAAATATTTCTAAACAACAAATATGTGCCCTTTTTGTTGATCCCAAAACTGGTTAGTCATTACCTCTTAATGCAAAGAGGTTTCCCATACATTGGTGTACCAATGCGCAGATGAAGAATCTTTTTTGGCAGAGGTGGTGGATGGTCTTTGATGATCCACCTTGTAATAATTATGAGGTGCCATTATATTTTTTAAGAAAAATATATTGTGAGTTTGTGCTCAATGTGCGGCCAAACTATTTTGACATGAGAGAGTTTCATGGTAGAGGTGGTGGCTCTACCCAAGATAGACCTAGAGCCCATAGGCGATTAGCCGCGGAGAGTCACCGCCCCCTAGCACCCAAACCCAAGGTGCATCAGGTTATCCCATTAGAGCTGAAAGAGTCGATGGAGCTACAGACACTTCAGGCGGCCACAGCATTGACTGGTGCCATCATCTAGCATGGGACGTCATTAGCACAACCTATTATATTGGATGATGAGTCATTAGAGGGCGACAGAGAGCCCATCAAGCATATGTGTTTCAGTTGCTCAGGGATAGATGATGCAGCCGGTGCAGATGGATACTCATATCATCTGTGCACGATTTGCGGTTGTAGATGTCAGGCTCACACGGTTGAGGATGTCGCGCTGACAAATGAGTTGACGGACATGGTATTTGCCCATGAGCCACAGACATAGGTGTGTTGATTTGAATTCATAACATTTTATTTATCAATCACTTTAAATTTGTAATTACATAAATGAATTTTCATTTATACATCAATTTAAATTGAGACAAATAATATGCATGTCAGGATGCAGCAGCGGTATCCCATACACCTCCCCCAGTTACCATAGCTACAACTTCGATGCCTGAGGTATAAATTTTGTAACATGTTAAAATAGAATAGTACACTTTGAATTCAAAAAAATACAAGATATACTAGGGTATGTGTAGGATCATGGTGTGCCAAAACAGGCCCTTAAGTGGCAATGAAATTTCAGAAAAATCAGAGTTATGCAACTTGACATGAAAATTTGAATAAGTTGTGAACATTATTTTTAAAATATGTAAGAAGAGAATATATAGAAAATTGAATGAAGTTTCTAAGCTACTAGTTGTTTTTTGGAAAAAAAAAGTCCTATTTGATTTCAAATTTCAAATTTCAATGCAGTGGTACTAAAATTTCAGGAAAAAAATAAGAAGTAGACGTATGTCTGACCACCCTAATCACAATCAAATCTTAATATTTTTTTATAATATTTATAATATAAGTATTAGACTCATGTCCGGATGTGACACATATTTTTTTTTAATTTTTTATGAATTAAATAATTATTTATGATTTTTTTACTACAGCTTTTCAGATTTTCAGAAACTCCTACGTTTGACCACCTTAACTTGGTCAAAACCTTATGAAATTTAATTTTTTTTAATTTTTCCCTATAGTAGACGAAGCATAGAATGTGACGCATGTTTTGGTTTCAAAAAATGTTATACCGTTTGAAAGTTATGAGTGTTTTTCAATCAGTATATCAATCAGGACTATTGTCAGAATTCAATTAGAAAATAAATAATAATTATTTACTAAAGTCGAAATAAGACAAGCCTTATATTGTTGGAAAGCTAGGAACGTCCTTAAAAAACCCTTTTTGTTTATCAATTTTGGCTACAAAAAAACTCATCAGCCACTAGTGTAAAGTCTGGAAAACCAGGAAATACTGAAAAACACGTTTTTTCAGTTGACTTTCCAGGCTTGTAACTTCCAAGCCTAATACCAAAGCATTCCCGAGCCGAATTTTGAAATTTGAAAATTTGAGTACAAAAATCGGATATCGGATAAAATCGGATATCGGATATCGGATTTTATCCGATATCCGATTTTTGTACAAAAATTTGAGATCCCCGATGAATTTCCCTTTGCCGCCATTTATGAAGTAAACTGCCACATGGCAGAAATCTGATATCCGATTAAATCAGATATCAGATTTTATTAGTCATATTTTAAAGAGGGAGAGAAGGAGAGGGAGAGAGGGAGAGAGAGAGAGAGAGAGAGAGGAGAGAGAGAGAGAGAGAGAGAGAGAGAGAGAGAGAGAGAGAGAGAGAGAGAGGAGGAGGAGAGGGACGGAGAGAGAGAGAGAGAGAAGGAGACGAAGAGAGGGAGAGAGAGAGAGAGAGAGGGGAGAGAGAGAGAGAGAGAGAGAGGGAGAGAGAGAGAAGGAAGGAGAGAGAGAGAGAGAGAGAGAGAGACCATATGACCCCTAACGACACAATTTGGTGTCTTAAGGGGACCTATGGTGTCGTTAGGGGTCATATGGTGTCTTGGGACACCATAGGACCCCTTAAGACACCAAATCATGTCGTTAGGGGTCATATTGTGTCTTACGACCTATAACTATGACCCCTAATGATAGTTATGTGATATGGTGTCCCATGAACCCTTATGACCTCTCAGAACACCATATGACCCCTAATGACACCATATTGGGTCGCTTTGGGTCATATTATGTCCTAAGGGGTCATATTGTGGTCTATGACCCCTTAGGACACCATATGACCCCTAATGACATGATTTGGTGTCTTAAGGGGTCCTATGGTGTCATTAGGGGTCATATGGTGTCCGTAGGGGTCATATGGTGTCTTGGGACACCATAGGACCCCTTAGGACACAATATGACCCCTTAGGACACAATATGACCCAAAGCGACCCAATATGGTGTCATTAGGGGTCATATGGTGTCCTAAGAGGTCATAAGGGTTCATGAGACACCATATGACCCCTATGGACACCATATGACCCCTATGGACACCATATGACCCCTAACGACACCATCAGACTCCTTAAGACACCAAATCATGTCGTTAGGGGTCATATTGTGTCCTAAGGGGTCCTATGGTGTCCCAAGACACCATATGACCCCTATGGACACCATATGACCCCTAACAACACCATAGGACCCCTTAAGACACCAAATCATGTCGTTAGGGGTCATATTGTGTCTTACGGGGTCGTAGGACACAATATGACCCCTAACGACATAATTTGGTGTCTTAAGGGGTCTTATGGTGTCACAAGACACCATATGATCCCTAACGACACCATAGGACCGTTAAGACACCAAATCATAACATTAGGGGTCATATTGTGTCTTACGGGGTTGTAGGACACAATATGACCCCTAAAGAAATGATTTGGTGTCTTAAGGGGTCCGATGGTGCCGTTAGGGGTCATATGGTGTCCATAGGGGTCATATGGTGTCCCATGAACCCTTATGACCTCTTAGGACACCATATGACCCCTAATGACACCATATTGGATCGCTTTGGGTCATATTGTGTCGTTAGGGGTCATATTATGTCTTAAGGGGTCAAGACACCATAGGACCCCTATGGACACCATATGACCCCTAACGACACCATATGACCCCTTAAGACACCAAATCATGTCGTTAGGGGTCATATTATGTCCTACGACCCCATATGACACAATATGATTCCTAACGATATTATTTGGTGTCTTAAGGGGTCCTATGGTGTCGTTAGGGGTCATATGGTGTCCATAGGGGTCATATGGTGTCTTGGGACACCTTAGGACCCCTTAAGACACCATATGAGCCCTAATGACACCATATTGGGTCGCTTTGGGTCATATTGTGTCTTAAGGGGTCCTATGGTGTCCCAAGACACCATATGACCCCTATGGACACCATATGACCCCTAACGACACCATAGGACCCCTTAAGACACCAAATCATGTCGTTAGGGGTTATATTGTGTCCTACGACCCCATACGACACAATATGATCCCTAATGATATGATTTAGTGTCTTAAGGGGTCATATGGTGTCGTTAGGGGTCATATGGTGTCCATAGGGGTCATATGGTGTCTTGGGACACCATAGGACCCCTTAAGACACCATATGACCCCTAATGACACCATATTGGGTCGCTTTGGGTCATATTGTGTCGTTAGGGGTCATATTGTGTCTTAAGGGGTCCTATGGTGTCCCAAGACACCATATGACCCCTATGGACACCATATGACCCCTAACGACACCATAAGGACCCCTTAAGACACCAAATCATGTCGTTAGGGGTCATATTGTGTCTTACAACCCCGTACGACACAATATGATCCCTAACAATATGATTTGGTGTCTTAAGGGGTCCTATGGTGTCGTTAGGGGTCATATGGTGTCCATAGGGGTCATATGGTGTCTTGGGACACCATAGGACCCCTTAAGACACCATATGACCCCTAATGACACCATATTGGGTCGCTTTGGGTCATATTGTGTCTTAGGGGTCCTATGGTGTCCCAAGACACCATATGACCCCTATGGACACCATATGACCCCTAACGACACCATAGGGCCCCTTAAGACACCAAATCATATCGTTAGGGATCATATTGTGTCGTACGGGGTCGTAGGACACAATATGACCCCTAACGACATGATTTGGTGTCTTAAGGGGTCCTATGGTGTCGTTAGGGGTCATATGGTGTCCATAGGGGTCATATGGTGTCTTGGGACACCATAGGACCCCTTAAGACACAATATGACCCCTAACGACATAATATGACCCAAAGCGACCCAATATGGTGTCATTAGGGGTCATATGGTGTCCTAAGAGGTCATAAGGGTTCATGGGACACCATATGACCCCTATGGACACCATATGACCCCTAATGACACCATATTGGTGTCTATAGGGGTCATATGGTGTCCCATGAACCCTTATGACCTCTTAGGACACCATATGATCCCTAGTGACACCATATTGGGTTGCTTTGGGTCATATTGTGTCATTAGGTGTCATATTGTGTCTTAAGGGGTCCTATGGTGTCCCAAGACACCATACGACCCCTATGGACACCTTAGGACCCCTTAAGACACCAAATCATGTCGTTAGGGGTCATATTGTGTCCATAGGGGTCATATTGTGTCCCATGAACCCTTATGACCTCTTAGGACACCATATGACCCCTAATGACACCATATTGGGTCACTTTGGGTCATATTGTGTCGTTAGGAGTCATATTGTGTTGTTAGGGGTCATATTGTGTCTTAAGGGGTCCTATGGTGTCCCAAGACACCATATCCCCTATGGACACCATATGACCCCTAACGACACCATAGGACCCCTTAAGACACCAAATCATGTCGTTAGGGGTCATATTGTGTCTCTCTTTCTCTCTCCCTCTCCTCCTCTCTCTCTCTCTCTCTCTCTCTCTCTCTCTCTCTATCTCTCTCCCTCTCTCTCCTCCTCTCTCTCTCTCTCTCCCTCTCTCTCCTCTCTCCTCTCCCTCTCTCTCTCTCTCTCTCTCTCTCTCTCCCTCCTCCTCCTCTCTCTCTCTCTCTCTCTCTCTCTCTCTCTCTCTCTCTCTCTCTCTCTCTCTCTCTCTCTCTCTCTCTCTCTCTCTCTCTCTCTCTAAAATATGACCAATAAAATCTGATATCCAATTTAATCGAATATTGGATTTCTGCCATGTGGCAGTTTAGTTCATAAATGGCGGCAACGGGAATTTTTTTGGGGGACCACATATTTTTGTACTAAAATCGGATATCCAATAAAATCGCATATCGGATTTTATCGGATATCTGATTTTGGTACTAAAAACCAAAAAAAAAAAGGGTTTGTGGGCCATTATGTTGATTCCAAGGGCCGACAGTCTAGGTCCTATGTTTTCTATCGATGATCACGGGGTTGCAGATAGCTAGAGACAAATTAGTGCTTTTGGGAGATTCTTAAAGTGAAAATTTACATTGTCAATCACGAAGGAGCATATGTGTGGAGGGAAATGGGGAGTAGTAATCATCAGAAGTCTAAACGCAAAAGAAAACTTTCAAATGACCAAGTTGAAGTGTATAGAGAAAGAGATAGAGAATGTCATAGGAGGAGAAGACAAGGTATGTTAAATATTGCTAATGTTACTTCAACTGAAGAGGAAATTGAAATTGAAAATGTAGATTTTGAAAGTGAAAATATTGAAAATTTTGAAAATGTTGAAAGTGATAATGAAAATGCTCAACATGTGGAAAATTTTGACATAGGAGGTGAAAATGTGGAAAAATTTAACATTGAAGGTGGAATTGCCTCACCAAGTGAACCATATGTAACACCTAATTACTTTAGAAATGAAGACCCTCTCATGGATGAAAGACAATTTCCAAATCCAAGACCTTCAAGAACCCCAAAATGGTTATTTGAAATCGATGAGAACATTATTGCGAATCTTGAAGGCAAGAGGTCAACAAGAACCGTTTGGTTGTGGGCTACAAAACTTTTCAACCAAAATTTTAGCAATAAGACATTGACCGAGCAATGCCAACTCTTTGTTAAATTGCTAAAGATGATAAAGATGAGACCATTGCTAAACATATTGAAGATTCGTATGAACAAGAAAATGGAGAGAAATTCTATTATTGCAAAAAATCTATTTGACGCTCTCAATTCTATTGGAAAGAATACCAAAGAAAGAGATAAGAGAGCTGCTCGAAGAGTGATTACAACCTCCTTAGTAAGCCATCAATTGAGGAAGGCTCGTCAAATGAGACAAACTTGTGTTGATTTTAACATAAACCGTAAAACTTTGGATAGAGCACTTGCACGAAGATGAAGACTTGACGATCCACTTCAACAAGATACATGGGCATTTAGTGGGAGGCTTCAATGTGTTGATAGAAATTTGACTGACAATGTGAAGGAAGAGATTCAACAATTTTGGCACTCTAATTCTAGAGTGTCACCCAATGTAAAGGACGTTTTGAAATTAAGAATCGGCAACCGAGACTGCACACCGCATCCCAAACATTTCTTGGAATCAAGCCAAACAATGTTGTACAAAAAAATTTGTGAATTACATCCAACTTTGCAAATATCACAAAGGGCCTTTGAATCTTTGATACCATTTTATTGTGTTCCTCTTAAGATTTGCAATATTTGTTGTTGCAAGTACCATGTGGAGTTTTCAATGTACCATGAACTTTTATGTCATATTTGTTCTATGATGCATACTAATGAGATGTTGCAGGAGTGTGGTGCAATGTTATTTCCGAGATCATCAAGAGACTTGCAAGATCTATTTTTATGCCCTAGAGATGATGGTTGCTATTTCTATAGAAATTATTGTTTGAATGAGAAGTGCTCAGAATGCGGTGGGTTGTCAAAGTTTGTTTCATGTTTTCATGAGGGCAGTGAACATGAGTTTGGAAATAAATATGTTGAGAAAAAAAGATAGGAGACAATGAAATATACTGTGAAGAGTGGAGGTGAAGGTTCTAGATGCGAATTAGTCTCAAGAGAAGTGAGTATTGCTGATTTTATTTTGGATTTTAAGGAAAATATTTTCTACAAGTATGCAAGGCACACCCATAGGTCTCAGTGGTTGGATCAACAGTTTAGGATGTGTAAGAACTCTTTCTCGATTGGCACTATTGTATCGGTGGTTGATTTTGCAGAGAACTATACATTGCAACCACAGAATGAGGTACAGTCTCAATACTACAATTTAGTCCAGATTGCTATTTTTGTTCACATTACATATAGACATGCTCCTGATAGTACAGAAGAGGACAGGAAGATAATCAGGGAGTATCATTTTTATATGAGCGATGATAGATCATACTCCTCTTAGTATGTGCAACATTCTTTCAAGAATTTTTTTGAGTTCTTGCATGAGAAAGATATTGCAATTGACCGACATATAATATGGTCAAATAATTGTACGGGTCAATTCAAGAATGCGCGTATGTTTTATTGGTTGAGTAGAATGCATGTGGAGAGGTGTATACCTCATATTTGGTGTTTTTTTGAGGTGGGGCATGGGAAGGGAGAGCATGATGGAGCAGGTGCATGTTTGAAGAGAGCTCTAGTTAAGGAGCAACTGAGGATTTCAGGTGCAAATTTCTCTGATGCACGTTCTATTGTTGATTGGTGTAGTTCAGCATTGTCACATGGAGGTACTCTTGATTCAGCAGTGAGCAGATTCTTTTGGTTGGTTGAGGAGGGAACAATGGGATATAGATTGGATTGTCAAACAATTAAAGATTCTTCAAAGATGCATTCATTTCTCAGCTCAGATGCAAGTACATGGACCATTTGTACACGAGCGTTGGCTTGTTTTTGTTAGAGTTGTCTTCGATGTGATTGGGATCAGTGTGAGTCAAGTGAGTGGGTTGATACGTCGGTTCCCCACTATCTAACTCCTTTATCTCAAACAATATCCTTGTCAAACGATGGCATGGAAAGTTCACTTGATTATGATCGTCTATCAAATCTTGTACAACCAGGAAATGTTTTTGCAGTTGTTGCACCGCAAGGGAATGAAGAGAGATCAGAATATTGGTTGGCACAATGTGTACAGGGAAAACAAAAGCTAACACAACTAGTGACAGATGATGATGGGTTCACATATCCTTCAAGTTCAGTTGTTGTTGTGGGAACTTGGTTGCGAACATACATGATTAGAAAGAATGGCATACCTGCATTTGAAGACTATGAGAGACACAAAACCATTATAATGTATTCACACCTTATTATAGCTACAAATGTCAAGTTGTTGAAGCATCAAGCAAAACCGAAGACCAAAGAGCTATGGACAGTGACTACTGCTGATCATGAAGCAATACTGGATACTCTTAAACAAAGAGATGACCCTTCAGGCACACTTAAGTAGTAGGTCTTTAATGGTGCCTTATATTTTTATCATGCATTTCATTTCAAACAATGATCATTAAACCTTAATGTTCAAGTTTGTTACGTGTATATTAAGGATGTGTTCAAAATACAGGTCTATTGATGAACATTTTTTTTTGGCAACACGGTTTTTGCATGCACATAGCGAGTACACTCGATATAATTGGAAGGGACATATTTTTGCAACACGACTTATTATCATGCATTTGATGAGCTTTACAATTTTTGTTATTAGAGAACACTATTTGATATTTTTTTATGATATAATTATCGCATAACCTTTATGCTCATGAAGGTATTTTTGATGATATACAACAATATCACATTACGATTTTTGCGTCAACATAGTGGGTTCTGTTGATATAATTCGAAGGGACGTATTTTTATGGTATATGATCCCACCTTTTCATTTATTATCATGCACTTCAGTTGAAGTGATTATCATAAATCCGTTATGTTCATCCATGCATTTTATGTGTAGACTAACAATTCTTAAAAATACAGGTTCATGCTAGATCATTCGTTGTTGACGAGACCCTCTCTTGGTGATGGTACATATTCCTTTGTGCATTAATGAGATTAAATTGTGGGTCTTGTTGTATTTATTATCATGAAGATGATTCAAATGCATGCGGCCAGGACACATCTGCAGTGGATCAAATTGTCATGACAGATGATCTATTGAATCAAACATTTGAGATTGATAGTCAGGTAAATAGGTTAATGTTGGGCCTTCAACATCAACACCTACTAGTCAAAGTGGTCATCGAACTTTCACTCAGGTAACCTTGTCTATTTTTATTCATTAATGGTTTATAAAATAAAGTCAGTTAGATTTTGGCAATTGAATAACATTGTTTCATTTTCAGATGCTGACATCAGATGCACCTAATATTCTCTCCACAATGGAGCATGGTGTTCTCTAGCAGTAGCATCTTTGATGCTTTTGACAGTAGTATGAGTCAGATTAATAAATTTCTAATTTGATGCTTCCCACAGGGCTTTGCAACTTTAGATTGTGAGTGTGCCCCTGTTACAAATGAATTGTACTTTAATTGACATAGATGGTCTATGATGGCTTTTTTGTAAGACTATATGGTTTTATTACATATATTGTACTTTAATCAACATATAACAATATCCAAGTGGTGGTTGGCATGAGCTTGAATATGGTAAGTTGTATGCATCTTGAAGTTGAATATGATATGTTGTATACATCTTGAAGTTGAACTTTGATTAGACTTTGTCAGCATTTGATGAATCATAAATGTCATTTTATTATTAATCTTGTGAGTGTGAGGTGTAGGAATAAATATCAATTACTTTGAAAGTCATGGATGGTTGTCCTCATATGATAACCACCAGATGGTTGTGCCTTATGAAGAAAAGCTGAACAGATAATAACTAATTGAGAACATCAATTCAAATCCATAATCTAGAGGATACTAATAACAGATCTTTGTATATTTATTTTTTCTAATAATGAAACAAATACAACTATATTGAGATAAAATGAAGCTTTTCTCTCATATGAAGATGTCACATTGGCAAATTGGTCTTTATTATAATACACAAGACATAAGTAAAATCACTTAGGGCACTCAAGGGACGATGTCGGTAGGGTATGACCCCAAGCGTTCGATCAAGTGGGGGGGCAAAGCAGGAGCATGCGTAGGGTAATTATGCCTAACTGGACATGTCGGAGCCGACGGTTCGTCATCGCGACGAGCTAAATGAGAAATCGACCAGGCGACAACATTCCATTGAGTGAGACTGACGATTTTTTCGCCAACCGAAAAATTGCTGCCCTAATAAAATCGTAGGGCAACTTGAAATACCAAGATAGGCTTTTGTAGGGACCCCTCTTATGGCCCCGTAGGTTCAAACGGATTGTTCACAAGTGCCACAGATTCTGAGTTAGGGCCCGTCAAAGTTTGATAATTTTGAGCACTTAGGGCACTCAAGGGACGACGCCGGTAGGGTATGACCCCGAGCGTCGGATCGAGTGGGGGGGGGCAAAGCAAGAGCATGCATAGGGTAATTATGCCTAACTGGACATGTCAGAGCCGACGGTTCATCATCGCGATGAGCTGAATGAGAAGTCGACCAGGCGACAACATTCCATTGAGTGAGATTGACGATTTTTTCGCCAACCAAAAAATTGCTGCCCTAATAAAACCGTATGGCAACTTGAAATACCGAGATAGCTTTTGTAGGGACCCCTCTTATGGCCTCGTAGGTTCAAACGGATCATTCACAGGTGCCACAGATTCTAAGTTAGGGCCCGTCAAAGTTTGACAATTTTGAGCACTTAGGACGCTCAAGGGACGACGTCGGTAGGGTATGACCCCGAGCGTTCGATCGAGTGGGGGGGCAAAACAGGAGCATGTGTAGGGTAATTATGCCTAACTAGACATGTCGGAGCCGACGGTTCATCATCGCGATGAGCTGAACGAGAAATTGGCCACGTGACAACATTCCATTGAGTGAGACTGACGATTTTTCGCCAACCGAAAAATTGCTGCCCTAATAAAACCGTAGGGAAACTTGAAAAACCGAGATAGACTTTTGTAGGGACCCCTCTCGTGGCCCCGTAGGTTCAAACAGATCGTTCGCAGGTGCCATAGATTCCAAGTTAGGGCCCATCAAAGTTTGACAATTTTGAGCACTTAGGGCGCTCAAGGGACGACGCCGGTAGGGTATGACCCCGAGCGTCGGATCGAGTGGGGGGGGGAAAAGCAAGAGCATGCATAGGGTAATTATGCCTAACTGGACATGTCAGAGCCGACGGTTCGTCATCGCGATGAGCTGAATGAGAAGTCGACCAGGCGACAACATTCCATTGAGTGAGACTGACGATTTTTTCGCCAACCAAAAAATTGCTGCCCTAATAAAACCGTATGGCAACTTGAAATACCGAGATAGGCTTTTGTAGGGACCCCTCTTATGGCCTCGTAGGTTCAAATAGATCATTCACAGGTGCCACAGATTCTGAGTTAGGGCCCGTCAAAGTTTGACAATTTTGAGCACTTAGGATGCTCAAGGGACGACGTCGGTAGGGTATGACCCCGAGCGTTCGATCGAGTGGGGGGGCAAAACAGGAGCATGTGTAGGGTAATTATGCCTAACTGGACATGTCGGAGCTGACGGTTCATCATCGCGATGAGCTGAACGAGAAATTGGCCACGTGACAACATTCCATTGAGTGAGACTGACGATTTTTTGCCAACCGAAAAATTGCTGCCCTAATAAAACCGTAGGGAAACTTGAAAAACCGAGATAGACTTTTGTAGGGACCCCTCTCGTGGCCCCGTAGGTTCAAACAAATCGTTCGCAGGTGCCACAGATTCCAAGTTAGGGCCCATCAAAGTTTGACAATTTTGAGCACTTAGGGCGCTCAAGGGACGACGCCGGTAGGGTATGACCCCGAGCGTTCGATCGAGTCGGGGGGCAAAATAGGAGCATGCGTAGGGTAATTATGCCTAACTAGACATGTCAGAGCTGACGGTTTGTCATCGCGACGAGCTGAACGAGAAATCAACCAGGCGACAACATTCCATTGAGTGAGACTGACGATTTTTTCGCCAACCGAAAAATTGCTGCCCTAATAAAACCGTAGGGCAACTTGAAATACCGAGATAGGCTTTTGTAGGGACCCCTCTCATGGCCCCGTAGGTTCAAATGGATCATTCGCAGGTGCCACAGATTCCGAGTTAGGGCCCGTCAAAGTTTGACAATTTTGAGCACTTAGGGCGCTCAAGGGACGACGCCGGTAGGGTATGACCCCGAGCGTTCGATCGAGTGGGGGGGGAAAATAGGAGCATGCGTAGGATAATTATGCCTAACTGGACATGTCAGAGCCAACGGTTCATCATCGCGATGAGCTGAACGAGAAATTGGCCATGCGACAACATTCCATTGAGTGAGACTAACGATTTTTCACCAACCGAAAAATTTATGCCCTAATAAAACCGTAGGGAAACTTGAAAAACCGAGATAGGCTTTTGTAGGGACCCCTCTTGTGGCCTTGTAGGTTCAAATGAATCATTTGTAGGTGCCACAGATTCTAAGTTAGGGCCCATCAAAGTTTGACAATTTTGAGCACTTAGGGTGCTCAAGGGATGATGCCGGTAGGGTATGACCCCGAGTGTTCGATCGAGTGGGGGGGCAAAATAGGAGCATGCGTAGGGTATTGTTCATTAAATGAATTGTATTGTTTATGAATTGTATTGTTCATTGAATTAATTTTATTGTATTGTTGATTAAATGAATTGTATTGTTCATTAAATAAATTGTATTGTATTGTTCATTAAATGAATTATATTGTTCATTATAAAAACAACACTTACAATGAAATGAAATGAATTGTATTGTTCATTAAATAGCCATTATTAACCATTGTTAATTATTGGAATGAAGATTAAAAATTTCCATGATAACACCACACACAGATGAGCAACAATTTATATGATTGAATATCAACTTCTATATATATAAAAATTGTCGAATGATTACAAATGTATGTCCATACACAAATATGGCATAAACACCAACTGAAACAAAATGTATGTCTAAATACGTGAATGTATGTCCATATACAAAATATACATGCCAACTAGACATGTAAGCATCCCAAAACTATCTATAACATCCTAAGCTGTTGATGGATCATCAAAATCGATCCTCTTCGCCGCACTACCCGGCTCTGAAGGATCCTGCACAAGAAAAACAAACCACAATTAATATTAGTTATATTATATAATTCACATTCGAAAAGTTAACATAAAAATGAACTATTTAATTGAACTATTCATGTTTACCTCATCTCCACGTTTTCTCTTCAGCTTTGCAGGACTCTTGGTGTATGTCTTCGATAGAGGAGGTATGTTTTGAATATTTTCATAAACAACCTACATATGTTTAGAAACATGACATTGATATAAGTTAGCATATAATTGTCACTGATAATAACAAATTATATCTACTAATCAAAAAATAAAATAAACACACATCTACTCGAGGCATCTCTTCTTCTTCTTCGGGTATACTAGGTGTAGTCATCAAGGATGTGAAGTCAAGGATTCTCTATATATATACACAACAAGTATATGAAACTATCAATCTATGTCTAGACATGTATAATCACTATAAGTCATTTAAACTATTCATTCAATCATATTTGCATTCAATTACCTTTCCCTTGTCTCCAATTGCACTACCAGATCCTAGATCACACTACACCGCACTCGTGCTGCTTGTGCCCTACAAGAGTAAAATAAGATATACATGCAAGTTACTACATAATCTAATTAATACAAATATAAATGATGAGCATGTATGTACAATAAAATACAAACGACTAGGTGCAATAATATATGTACCGTCAAGCTATCGAGGCCAAATGAAATGGCTGACAAGGTGCCCTCCTGAATCTGTCTCAACTCATCCTCGGTCATCAACTGTTAAATAGACCATGTAAATAAAAATTAGTACTTAATATTATCTAATTTATAAATATTTAATTAAAATATAACATGAACTATGAAAACACAAATCTTACCAATACATCATCAATGTATGATGACTGCGCCTCCTCGCCTCTAGCATGTGAGGACTCCCCAGGGTATCCTCTAGTCTGTGTAATAACCTTTGGTGCATCATGCATCTCATGCACCTCGTAATCTGCACCGTCCACAGCAGGATCAACGGGCTATCCAACTGGACCCAAGCATACGTGCCCACACATGACACAACTATGGGGCATGCATATGTGTGGAGCCAAGGATGATGTGTCAGCACCACCTGATGCACCACTACCATCAAAAGTAGGCCGAGCTACTGACGCAGCCTGAGAAACCAAAAGGCTACTCAAAGAGTGAATAGCCAATATGGTCTGTGAAGCCGCCTCACAAATGATATCAGGATGCTGAACTGTAGGTGGGGGATCAACAGGAGGAGGGGGGACATATGGGCCCTGGACTACTCTGACTGCCCCAGGTCTATTTTGGGGCATACCTAAACCTACACCCTGGAAAGGTTGGATGTCAAAGTAGTTCACATGTTTCTGTAAAACAAACTCAGCATACAATTTTTTTATGAAATAGAAGGGGATATAAAGATTGTTGTTGGGTGGTTTGTCGAAAACTATCCACCAATGATCCCAAAAGTTTTTCACAATCCCATCATTTGTGCACCATTTGATAGAAAGTTTTGTTTTTTTGGGATCTACAGGCTGACCAGTACGGGGATTGACAAACAATGAGGCGAATTCGGCTTTGGATATCTCAAGATCCTTGATATCCTTATACGACAAGCCATCTGCATATTTTTCCTTCATAGAATCTCGCCACAAAAGGACGGCATCGTGCTCCTCAGTCATGGTTTCCATACTTTTTACGATCAACGTGAGAGGATCAAACAATGGGTTTAGACAAGGGATCCTACGATATACTTCTGCAATCCCCCTCAATTCATTCAAATTTTGTGCAATCAAATCTTGAATTGAGGGGGGGTTAGGCAAATGAGGGTTTGGTTGTTGCAATTGTGGTTGGTCAGTGTTTTCATTGTTATCTCCCATTTTTAATCTAATTGAATGTAAACAATTAAATTTAGTTATCAAATTTAAACAATTAGGTATTTGATTTTTAAAAAACCTAGTTTTCATGAAAAATCAAATAAACATTCACAAAAAATACAAAAAATGAATGAAAATGATTCAAAACGACAAAATTCTTACCTATAAATCTATTTTTAGCAATTTTTTGTTAAAAAACCAGATATCGGATGGAGCGGATATCGGATTTTGACAAATTTGCGTGACCCGTGATTTAAAAATGACTCACGAGACTGTCGCTGTCTAAATATAAAAATCTCAGAAAATCGGATATCCAATTTTATCGGATATCCGATTTCAACACTTAAATTATTTTTAAATAACATATATAATATAATAATATATTATATAATATAATAATATATTATATAATATATTATTATATTATGTAATACGTATTGTATTATATTATATTATATTATATATTATATAATATTGTATTATATTATATTATATATAATATAATATTGTATTATATTATATTATATTAAATATAATATAATATTATATATAATATAATATTATATTATATTATATATTCTATTATATTATATTATATATAATATAATATAATATTATATATAATATAATATAATATAATATTATATATAATATAATATAATACAATATTATATAATATATAATATAATATAATATAATATTATGTTATATTATATTATAATATAATATAATACAATATTATATAATATATAATATAATACAATATTATATAATATATAATATAATATGTATTATATAATACGTAACATATAATACGTATTATATAATACGTAACATATAATATATTTTTTAAATTAAAATTACAAATAAAAACCGGATATCCGATTTGCATAGGTAATTACCAGGCCAAGGTGTACTGACACCCAAGCCAAGCAAAAAGTCAACACGGATTTTTCGCATTTTTAGGCGAGTGAGGAAGGCTATTTTTTTCACATCACCACTTTTTGGCCCCCCTTGATCCTGCACTAACCCACTAATTATCTATAATGCTTGGTCCAATTTCTGGTTTGTAAGTGTTGACAAGGGATGAAATGTCCCAGATTGATGACATCACGCTCTCAGCGATCGATTTTGGCCTACAAGGCTATACGGTATCATATTTTGTACAACTCTTTTTATGTATTGTTTTGATGGAATATGCAAGTCATTTCATTTTAGATTTTCAAAATTATGCTTAATTTATTATCTGTACTAATATCTCATGTTAATTTTGTGTTTTTAGGGTACCCCCTCCACGTCTAGGGCTCATCCTAAGAAAAAGAATTCCTCGAAGACGCCAAAACATGTGAAGAAGGTAATTGAACACATTTTTAGTTTTAAAATTGTTTGAAAATGTTGAAATCAAGTATTAGTTGGGGTTTCTAGATTGATTAGTGTTTTTTGTCTATTTTACATGTACAGCGGCCATTGAGCTTTATGGATATGTTGAATGCACCTGATTTGCCTGTGGATCAAGAGAGGGCGAAGGTATGTATCTCTACTTTATTTTCTTGATTTCATGATTATATGAAAGCATACATGTGAACTTGTGATATATTATAATCTTATAATTTTTTCATACAGGAAATATCCATACCTATTTCCTCAATGGCGAACCCTCCTCCTTGCATTGGAGAAGCATCTCAAGATCCAGTACACTTTTATTTGATATGTAAAATTAATTGTTTTCAACTTTCAATACTTACCATTATATTAATTGTATTTAATCTTTGTACATTTTCTGTATAGGTAATAGGGACAGTTTCTACATCGATGGTGAGCCATCCTCAGTCCATTGGAGAAGCATCTCAGGCACAGGTATGTCATTGTTCTCTATATTATAGCTTTTAAGTGTTTTTGATATATTTATGTTAGTACATTATATTAATTGTACATTTAATCTACAATAGACTCCTTCGCGGTATGGCCATAACGTGGATCCATTTAAGTATGTCTTCAAGAAAACTCCTAAGAGTGACAAGGAGAGGAGAGCGAAGACATTAGCTCCTGGATCAGCCGATGAGGTAATCTGCATTTAAATTGCAAAGGAATTAAAGTTAAATGCATAGTTATGTTGTTAATTGTGAGCTATTTTCTACAAAAGAATTCTAACTTGGCTTTTGAATTGTGGTTTTGCAGCCATCTACAGAGCCGCATACTGTGCCGAAGAGGCTTGATTTTGATGATCCACCACAAGTTTAGGATCATATAGTGTTAGTTTTGGTCATAGAATGACCAATACATGTAGATATATTCTACATTTTTATTGTATATCGATTTGGACATGGCATATGCCACATTTTTGTAATATGTGTATTGACTTAGCAGACATGCATTTTTTTATATATATAAATATCGATATTCGATCCAATAAATGTGTAATGAGTTCATTATTTTGAATTCGTTGTATTTTGTGGTTGTCCTTTTATAAATTTAAATGAATATTTGCATATGTAATCAACAATATGAATATAAACAACAAAAATATATGATATAAAGCATTGCAATCGTGGAATATGATTTGATAAAATTTCTAAAATGTTGAATTAGCCCTACAAAACTCCTTGTATTCAGTTCATTATTGTGTATTCATTGTATTTGGTGGCTGCCCGTTTATAAATTTAAATGAATATTTGCATATGTAATTAACAATATGAATATAAACAACAAAAATCGACAATATGAATATAAACAACAATGTGTTTGGTGCGAGAGCACTCTCATGCTCGCAATGGTCAAATTTTATTCATCATGTGCACAAACCAATGTCGCGAGCACGTCCGGGTGGGAAAGTTTATGCTAGGCATGGCCCTGTCATGCATCCCAAAGCACCAGAACGTCAAGAGTCATACCTTACCGGTGCAATCTCTCAAGTGCCATGAGTCCAAAAAATTGTCAAAATTTGATGGACTGCTTTTTCCAATCCATGACACATACAGTCGATCTGTTTGATCTAGTGGGGTCATGTGAGGCTCCTCTACAATGGCCTATCTTAGTTTTCGATGACTCAGAGCCATTTTCAATTAGTAGCATTTTTTTGCTTGCTCAAAAAATCGTCAGTTGCTTGCAAGGAAAAGTTGCAAGATTGGCTAGAATTGATTTTGTTCATCATGTGCAAAAACCGATGTTGTAAGCGCATCCGAGTGGGTAGGTTTACACTAGGCATGGCCCTGTCATGCATCCCAAAGCACCAAAACGTCGAGAGTCATACCCTACCGGTGCAATCTCTCAAGTGCCCTGAGTCCAAAAAATTGTCAAAATTTGACGGATTGTTTCTTCCAATCCACGACACATACGGTCAATCCGTTTGATCTCGTGGGGTCATGTGAGGCTCCTCTACAATGGCCTATCTCTTTTTTTGACGAATCAGAGCCATTTTCAATTAGTAGCATTTTTTCGCCTGCTACAAAAAACGTCAGTTGCTTGCAAGGAAAAGTTGCAAGATTGGCTAGAATTGATTTTGTTCGTCTTATACACAAACTGACATCACAAGCACATCCGATTGGGCAATTTTACGCTAGGCATGGCCCTATCGTGTATCCCAAAGCACCACAACATCGAGAGTCATACCCTACTGGTGCAATCTCTCAAGTGCCCTAAGTCCAAAAAATTGTCAAAATTTGATGGATTGTTTCTTCCAATCCACGACACATACGGTTGATCTGTTTGATCCCATGGGGTCACGTGAGGCTCCTCTACAATGGCCTATCTTGGTTTTTGATGGCTCGGAGCCATTTTCAATTAGTAGCATTTTTTCACCCTACTCCAAAAACCATCAGTTGCTTGCAAGGAAAAGTTGCAAGATTGGCTAGAATTGATTCGATTTGTCTTATGCACAAACCGACGTCGTGAGCGCATCTGGGTGGGAAGGTTTACGCTAGGCATGGCCCTGTCATGCATCCCAAAGCACCATAACGTCGAGAGTCATACCCTACCGATGCAATGTAGAAGTTGCTTGACAACTTTTTTGACAATTTTTTTGACAACAATGACAATTTTTGCTCAAATTGTATCTAGTCTCAATCTATGACCCCTATGACCCGATAATGACTCAAATAACTATCCATGATTATACAAGAATCAAGAATGTTCATGATTGACCAGGGACACATCACATATACTCAAAACATAGTCACAAAACATTGACACACAAAATAGTCACAAAACATTGTCGCATATTATTCAAAAATTTGCCTCTAAATATGGTCAAATCAGCTCTTGGCTATTTGATTATACAAAAAATTGTCTTACAAATCATCTCATGGGCTTTTATATAAAATTTTGCATTGCAATATGTGTGATTCAACTCATCGCCATTTTAATATACAAATCATCTCATGGGCTTTTATACAAAATTTGGCATTACAATATGTGCGATTCAGCTCATTGCCATTTTAATATACAAAATTTGGCATGTACATATGTACAAATCAGCTCATTGCCACTTAAATATACAAAATTATGCCCCTAAACATGTAAAAATCAGCTCATGGGCATTTATATATACAAAAAATGAATATAGAACAATTCATCGACGATTTATACAAAATTCTCAAAATCATTCTACTCTGAACCGTAG
The DNA here is from genome assembly GCF_030272615.1 of Cryptomeria japonica. NCBI lineage: Eukaryota > Viridiplantae > Streptophyta > Pinopsida > Cupressales > Cupressaceae > Cryptomeria > Cryptomeria japonica. The sequence continues at coordinate 703,287,860 of NC_081408.1, forward strand.
AATTAATCAAGTGAGCCTTCAGGATCGGCTCTAACCCGTATTGTGTCAAGTATTGCCTCGTGGTCAGATTCATGAACTTTCCATAAAATCTTGTTATGAGGTCTACCACGATACTTCATCAAATGAATATTTGTTGCAACAACAAGGTTAGAGAAATGAAGAATATGTCTGTGTGTTTCAAAGTCCTCGAACAACCAAACATCATAATTCTTGATAGGGTATCTCCAAAGCCATGTTCCTGTCACGACAACAGACCCTATTGGGTACTCAATACCCTCTCCATCAATGATTATGGTTGTCAATTTTCTTTTAGGCTCAACACAACGACACAAATAGTAATTTGTTCCTTCTTCATTGTTCTCTTCTGCAACAACTGCATACACATGACCTGCATTTTATAAAGTGTTAATTAATACCAAAAATAAAGTATGATGTACAACAAAATGAACCAAAAAGAATAATTGCAAAAAAATTAACTCAAAAAATCACCTGAATCCACTAGGTCGGATACATGGTCAAAATCCGTTGATGTCTCCATCTAGCTCAATTGTAGTGCTTTGGGAATTTGATATGAATCAATAGGAACCAACGGTCTACAAGACCATTTGTCAACCTACTCTTCTAATTCACATTCTTCCCACAAACAATACATGCATGAAGAGCAAAAACATACCATCTGTCTCGTATAAATTACCAGTGAACTTGAATTTGAACTCATAAATGAGTGCATGTCACTCGATCCTACAATTGTACAACAATCTAGATAGTTTTCAATGTTAGATTTAGTAATCAACCAAAAATATCTATGAACTAATGGTGTACCTGGATTACTTGGACCCATCGTAAACTTACACCATCGCACAATTGTTTCTGCATCTACCAACTTAGCACCACCTTCGAACTTCAATTCTTCCCTGGCTAGGGCTCTTTTCACACATGCTCCTGCACCATCGTGCTCTCCCTTACCATGTCTAGCCTCAGTGAAATTCCAAAAATGTTGTACATTGCTTGTCACATGCATCCTTGTCAACCAATAAAACATCCTTGCATTCTTGAATTGTGCAGTGCAATTATCTGACCATATTAAGTGTCGGTTGTATCGTATGTTCCTTTCCCTTAAACTATCATAGAAAAATTTAAAGCATCCTTGTACAAACTCCGATGAATGAGTATGATCATCACTTATGTAGAAGTGATACTCTCTTACAACCTTTCTATCCTCCTCTGTGCTATCATTTGCATGCATGAATGCTATGTGTACAAAAATAGAAACTTGTGTAGAATGATAATACATGGATTGCACTTCATTTTGAGATTGTAGTGTATAATTTTTAGCGAAATCAACAATAGAGACAATGGTGCCAAGAGGAAATGTGTCCTTACATAACTTGAATTGCTCATCTAACCATCGAGCTCTATGTGTATGCATTATGTACTCATAAACTAGTTTCTCTTGAAACATTTTCATAAATTGAGCTACACATATATCATTTTTCAGTAGCTCACATCTCTTCAAATCTTTTCCATCTTTAACTCCATATGTGACTGTCTTGTCTTTTCTGAAAGAAACTAGTTTCGTACCAATTTCATGTGTGCTCTCCAAATGTATGCATCTTGGTAAACGTTGCAAACCACCACATATAGCACAAGAACCTTCCAAACAAGGCATCTTATAATAAATGCAACCATCATGTCTATTACATAGCACACTTGAAATAAATTCTCTTGCCGGCTTAGGAGGTGCTTGTATATTACATTCCTGCAAAATATCGTTAGTGTGCAAAGTAGAACAAATATGACAAAAAATATCATAATGCATGGAAAATTCAATATGCATCCTACAACAACACATGGTGCATACATGATTAATCTTAATATAAAAAGGTTTTGCCATTTCAAAAAATCTTTGAGAAATTTTTATTTGAGGAAACTTTTGAAGGAATCTTTCATAAAATTTAGTTTGAGTCATATCCAAATAGTGTTTCACATGTGGCTCACGATTTTTAGACCCAATTCGCCTTCTAACAACATCTCTTTGGTTCGGCCATACTCTTGTGTTGTCATGCCAAAAATTTTCAATTAATGTTTTTAGTGCATCTACAACAACCTTGTCTTTGCATGGTAGTCTACCTGAGAATTCCCAAAGAGAATTATTGTTAGGTTCCTCTATTTGTTCTCGCCTCTTTAATGCTTTACTTAATGTTGTTCTACTAACGTTTAATGACTTACTTGTTTTGCTTATCAAATGATCTTTTTTTATTTTCTTGCTCATTATGGTTGATGTAATGACACATCGAGTAGCATTAGAATCTTTACTATGTGATTTTGAACCAATAGATTGATATGCATCAAATAGATTTTTGACAATAGTTCTTTCACTATTACTTTCAGATGATCTTACGCCTAGAATTTTCATTGTCTCTCTAAAATTCAAATTTTTAATCATTTGAACAATTAATTGACATCTTGTGGTTTGATTTAAGTTTTTAAAATAGTTTTGTCATATTCTTTTAACCATTCTCCTACAAGTTCGTTCATTCATTTTATTGGGCATTGACTTCAATATATTCTCATCAATGTCAATTAGATACTTTGGTTTCCTATGAATGATTCTAGGAGGTGTTAACATTGGTGTATTATGTACATTCAATTCATCAAGTAGAGAAGGTGTAATATTTTCATCATTTAATTGATTATTCAATATGGTATCTTCTTCAATTGCATTAGGTTCAAATGGTAAATTATCAAATGTTTCTTCTTCAATTGCATTAGGTTCAAACGATAAATTATCAAATGTTTCTTCTTCAATTGCATTAGGTGCATTATATTCGTTTGGTAAATCGAATTGAGATGTTGAGGTTGACATACCTTCTTCTCCCATTGTTCTTATGTCACACAATTTCTTCATACGTTTCCTTTGTCTTTCCTTTTGAGCCTCTCATTGTTCCATCATTCCTCGCTTGTTCTTTCCCATGGTTGAGATCAGTTGACCTTGTTAGGGTTTCAAGCAGATTCGAAGCAAATATGAACTAACAATTATATGCAGATTTAAATACAAAAGATAAAGGAATAAAACAGGACACAGATAACACAGAGATTTAACGTGGTTCACCCAGAATGGGTTACGTCCACCATACACAGTCGTCCAATCTTTCTTATTATCTAGAAAAAATAGTACATCAACCTTACAATGCCTTAAGCATCCCAGCCGCTTATAACATGCATTTTTAGGGCAACAAACAAAGTCGACCTTTTTAGGGTTTTATTACAATGTCGGTTTTCATCAACGAAAAATGACAAAAAAAAAAATTCTCAATTATCAAGGATACGTGCTGAGTGTACAGTACTTTGATTATCAGTCACCACATTTCAACAATCTCCCACTTGGAGACTGATACTACATGACACCACTGTACATGCAACATCCACTGGATAAAACACTAGGACTCGACTGGTATAAATTCCACAATTATCAATCAAGAAGACCAACAAAAACTGATGAAGAAATCAGCTTCTCCTGTGGAACTGCCTTCGTGAACATATCGGCAGGATTCTCACTTGTGTGAATCTTCTCAAGCCGTAACTAACCCTCCTCCAAAACAATCCGGATGAAGTGGTACCTGAGCTGAATGTGCTTTGTCCTTGAATGAAAAGTAGAGTTCTTCGCAAGATGAATGGCACTCTGGCTATCAGTATACAATGGGCTATCCTCATGTCTGACCCAATTCCTCCAGAAAACATTGCAACCAAATCATCTCCTTGCTGATTTCTATAGCAGCAACATACTCAACTTTAGTGGTTGAAAGTGCAACAACCTTTTGCAGCCTAGAAATCCAACTGACTGCAGTTCCCCCTATAGTAAAAACATACCCTGTAGTACTCCTTCATGAATAAATATCACCCGCAAAATCAGAGTCAACAAATCCACTTAGAGCAGAATTAGATCCTTTGAAACATAATCCCTTTGTAGTAGTTCCTTTCAAATACCGAAGAATCCATTTCACAGCATTCCAATGTTCCATACCCTGATTACTCATAAACCTGCTCACAACTCCCACTGCATGTGCAATATCTGGCCTTGTGCATACCACTGCATACATCAAACTGCCAATAGCTGATGAATATGGGATGTTAGACATTTTATTAACCTCTTCCTGTGACTTTGGGCACATCTCCTTAGTCAATTTGAAATGACTAGCCAAAGGTGTACTAACTGCTTTTGCAACCTGCATGTTAAATCTTTTCAACACCTTCTTTATATACTCACTTTGGGACAAATTCAAGGTTCTATTTTTCCTGTCCCGTGTAATCCTCATACCGAGAATTTGCTTAGCTACACCCAAATCCTTCATAGCAAATGACTTAGCTAATTTATGTTTAAGATCATTTATATGTTGCATGTTAGACCCAACAACAAGCATGTCATCAACATAAAGCAACAAGATAATATAACTGCCATTATCAAATCTCTTAAAATATACACAATGATCAGAATGACATCTATGATAACCGTGTTCAGCCATGAAACTATCAATTTTTAAATACCATTGTCGAGGTGCTTGCTTTAGGCCATACAGACTTTTCTTCAACCTGCACACCAAGTTCTCCTTACCTTTGACCTCATATCCCTATGGTTGCAACATGTAAATTTTCTCCTCCAAATCTCCATGGAGAAAAGCTGTTTTGACATCTAATTGTTCAAGATGTAAATCATCTGCAGCCACAAGACTAAGTACAGTTCTAATTGAAGTCATTTTTACAACTAGAGAAAATATTTCATCATAATCTATACCCTTTTTCTATGCAAAACCTTTTACCACAAGTCTGGCCTTATATCTTTTCTGACCTCCTTCCTCCTCCTTCAGCTGATAAACCCATTTGTTAGGCAAGGCTCTTTTTTCTGCAGGTAACGGGACTAAGTCCCAAGTCTTATTTTTCATCAAGGAGTCTATCTCCTCTTTCATGCCTAGCTCCCACTGTTGTTTGGCATCTACCTGCATTGCTTCTTCATATTCTTCTAGTTCACCATAATTCGTTAATAAAATATAATACAAAGAAGGAAAAAATCTTTCAGGGGGTCTACTTGTCCTTGTAGAATGTCTAACACTTGCAGGAGTTTGTGGGACAATCTGTTGTTGCTGAGCATCAAGTACCTGTGGCATTTCATTTTTAGGAATCTCATCCAACACCACATATTCTTGTTTGTCCTGTTCATGCTTCTTTTCCTGCATCTGTTCTTTATACATAACCTTCTCATTGAATATAACATCTCTACTTCTAATTATTTTCTTATTTTCAAAATCTCATAACCGATAGCCATATTCATCTATCTCGTATCCAATGAAGGTACATTTCTGAGATTTAGCATCAAGCTTGGTTCTATTTTCTTTATCAACATGGACAAAAGCTTCGCAACCAAAAGTTTTTAGAAAAGAATAATTTACCTTTTTACCAATCCATGCCTCCTCTGGAATACCACCATCCAAAGGGGTTAAAGGTCCTCTATTTATCAAATAGACAGCAGTATGTACAACATCTGCCCAAAAATATAAGGGCAATCTAGCATGCAATCTCATGCTCCTCGCACGTTCCATGATAGTCCTATTCATTCTCTCTGACACACCATTTTCTTGCAGAGTTCCTAGAACTGTCTTTTGCTTTCGAATCCCATTTAAGGAGCAATAATCTTCAAATGCTTTGCTGCAATAATCACCTCCATTATCCAATCTGAGACACTTCAACTTTTTTCTTGTCTCATTCTCAACCAAAGCTTTCCATTTCTTAAAAGTTTCAAAAACATCTGATTTTTGTTTTAGGAAATATACCCATGTTTTTCTGGTTGATTCATCAATAAAAATAACATAATAACAAGAGCCACCAAGAGATGATATCTGAGCCGGTCCCCATACATCTGAATGTACAAGCTCTAACTTCTCACTCTTCTTCTCTTTCCCAACCTTGAGAAATCTGACTTTTTTTTGTTTACCATAAACACAGTTTTCACAGAACTCTAAATCAATCTTCTTTAGTCCTGGCAATAGATTTTTGGAGTGAAGGGTTATCATCCCTTTCTCACTCATGTGTCCAAGCCTATGGTGCCACATTATCAAATCTATTCTTGCAACATTTATTATTGTTGTCCCGACAGTAACTTTATCTGTAGCAGCTAAGGTAGAGTAAGTGTTACCAGTACACAGATATAATGTGCCTACCTTCACACCTTTAGCTACTACTAATGATCCTTTAGTGACCTTCCACATATTGTCTAAGAAGGTAACTATGCAACCTTCACTACCTAGTTGCCCTGCAGAAATTAAATTTCTTCTTAAATTAGGAACATGTCTTACCTCCTACAAAAACCAGTCATTACCATTCTGCAACTTGATCTTTATCTTTCCTTTTTCAACAATTTGACAGGGCTCATCATCACCCAAATATACCTGTCCAAAATCACCTTGAACATAATCTAGAAAATATTTTCTATGGGGTGTAGCATGAAATGAAGCCCCAGAATCTATTACCCAGGAATCATTAACATTATCCAAACATAAGATTAAAGCATCTTGTAAAGTATTACTTGCAATATTAGCTTCCTTACTGTCATTTTCATTTTTGTCTCCTTCTTTGTTTTTGCGAGACCAACAATCTTTCTTTAGATGACCAGGCTTTCCGTAGTACCAACAATCTTTCTTTCCTCTAAATTGAGAGCATCCTTTCTTTGACTTCCCTCATGACTTCTCATTCCTAGGGCCTTTTCCTCTTTCCTTTGATCTTCCTCTGTTCTCCACATTCAAAACACTACCCAATGATGTTGGAGTCTCACCTGTGCTTTTCCTTCGCATTTCCTCCCTTAGGATAACACCAACAATATCATCAAATACCAAAGTATTTTTACCAGAGACAGAGTTACTTACAACCATAACCAAGCTATTCCAGCTTTCTGGCAAAGAACATAAAATCAAGAGAACCCTAACCTCTTTTGTAAAGGTAATTTTTACCGAAGACAATTGACTGGTAATTGTATTAAATTCATTTAAGTGCTCCACTACAGATCCTCCCTCACTCATTTTCAAATTAAACAAACACTTCATAAGAAATACCTTATTCGAAGTCGGGGGTTTCTCATACAACTTAGCCAATGTTGCCATCAAATCTATAGTCATTTTTGCTTCTGTTATATTGAATGCTACAGATGGCGCAAGGCACAATCGAATGGATCCTAGTGCCTTTCTATCTAAAATGTCCCACTCTTCATCTAACATTGTGGTCACTTTCTTTGCCTTTCCTTCCAATGGCCACCACAAATCCTTTTGATACAGGTAATCCTCCATCTGCGTTTTCCATAACTGATAATTCTGGCCGTTAAACTTTTCGACCTTGAATTTGGAATCCTCCATTGCTCCCACTCAAATCTGAAAGTCCTACCAATTTACAGAAAACCTCGCTCTGATACCAATTGTTAGGGTTTCAAGCAGATCCGAAGCAAATATGAACTAACAATTATATGCAGATTTAAATACAAAAGATAAAGGAATAAAATAGGATACAGATAACATAGAGATTTAACATGGTTCACCCAGAATGGGTTACGTCCACCATACACAACCATCCAATCTTTCCTATTATCCAGCAAAAATAGTACATCAACCTTACAATGCCTTAAGCATCCCAGCCGCTTATAACATGCGTTTTTAGGGCAACAAACAAAGTCGGCCTTTTTAGGGTTTTATTACAATGTCGGTTTTTATCAACGAAAAATGACAAAAAAAAATTTCTCAATTATCAAGGATACGTGCTGAGTGTACAGTATTTTGCTAATCAGTCGCCACATTTCAACAGACCTAAATAGAATCATATTACATATATATGTAAAGAAAAGTTCAAAAATAAGTGAATAACCATAAATATGCATCTTATCACTATTTTTTGGAATCAAACTATTAAACAATCACAATTCAATCATTTGAAACCATGCAAAAACAAAAAACTAATAAAAACAACAATTCAATCATTTGAAATCATGCAAAAACAAAAAATTCACTTACTTTTATGTATACAACAGTGATAGAAGTGCAGACACAGTTCCAGTGGGGCCTTCAACGACCTCAAAAACTTCTTTTGAGGTCGTTGAGGCTCTTGGGCAACTAAAACTATGTCTATAAACCACGTACGTGCTACATTAATAACCACGTACGCGTTGTTAGACCATAAAATGTTGACAAGCCCAACGGTATTCTTTTTTCCCATTCTTGGCTGATAAGTAGCTCATACGCACTACTAATCCTAAAAATGTTATCGTAGGGTAATGAATAATGGGAATAGTACCCCGTACATGCTTATGAGTAATAAGTACCGCGTACACGCTACTAAGCCTTAAAAAAGTTATGGTAGGGCAGGGAACTAATAGTTTTAGTACCTCGTACGCGCTCTTGAGAGAGGTAGAGGGAGGGAGAGAGAGAGAGAGAGAGAGAGAGAGAGAGAGAGAGAGAGAGAGAGAGAGAGAGAGAGAGAGAGAGAGAGAGAGAGAGAGAAGAGGGGGGGTGGGAGAGAAGAAGGGGTATGGAGGAAGGGAGAGGGAGAGAGGGAGAGAAGAGGGGGGAAAGGGAGAGAGAGGAGAGGGCAAGAGAGAGAGAGGGGGAGAGGGAAGGGGAGAGAGAGAGAGAGAGAGGGGGTGGGAGAGGGAGAGAGAGGGAGAGGAGAGGGGAGAGGGAGAGAGAGGGAGAGGAGAGGGGAGGAGAGAGGGAGAGAGAGGGAGAGAAGATGGGGGGAAGGGAGAGGGAGGGAGAGAGGGAGAGAAGAGGGGGGAGGGAGGGAAGGTAGAGAGAGAGAGAGAGAGAGAGAGAAGAGGGGGGAAGGGAGAGAGAAGAGAGGGAGAGAGAGAGAGAGAAGAGGATGGGTGGGAGAGGGAGAGGGAGAGAGGGAGAGAGGGAGAGAAGAGGGGGGAGGGAGGGAGAGGGAGAGGAGAGGGAAGAGGGAGAGAGAGGGAGAGAGGGAGAGAAGATGGGCGGAAGGGAGAGGTAGAGGGAGGGAGAGAGGGAGAGAAGAGGGGGGAGGGAAGGTAGAGAGAGAGAGAGAAGAAGGGGTATGGAGGAAGGGAGAGAGAGAGAGGTAGAGGGAGAGAGAGAGAGAGAGAGAGAGGGAGATAGGTAGAGGGAGGGAGAGAGAGAGAGAGAGAGAGAGAGGGAGAGGGGGGAGAGTAGGGGGAGGGAAAGAGGAGGGGTCTTAAGGGGTCACAGGATACCATATGACCTCTTAGGAAACAATACGACCTCTAATGACACCTAAGGGGTCATGTGGTGGGCTAATAAAATGATATATTAAATTTAAAGTTATGAATAGAACATCATACAACGAGACTCCAATCGAACAAACAATGAGGCTTCACTAAAAAGCAAGTGTAAGAGCTTGACCTAACCCTAAGAGTACTGCCTAAGTTCTAAAACATATGATACTATTAAATTTGCAAGGTTATAAGACTGATCTCGATTGTAACTATAGGAATTACACACTTGATTTCTTTCATGGGTATGTACTGTTCCAAACTGTTTGACAAGTGATGATCATCATATACTACCATTGCCATGCATACAAAAAACTTTAATTTCTTTAGGTGATAGGCATTGTGTAACAACATGGGATCTCTCGCATACCCACCACTATCATTCTACAGGACATCATCTGTGTTACTCTCCCTCTTTCTCTTCCTACCTGTTGTTTTCTTCTAAAAAACATATTGCAAGTAGAGAGAGAGGGAGAGAGGGGGAGAGAGAGAGACGGGGGAGGGAAGGTAGAGAGAGAGAGGGAGAGAGGTAGAGGGAGGGAGAGGGAGAGAGAAGAGGGGGGTGGGAGAGAAGAAGGGGTATGGAGGAAGGGAGAGGGGGAGAGAGAGAGAGAGAGAGAGAGAGAGAGAGAGAGAGAGGGAGAGAGAGGTAGAGGGAGGGAGAGGGAGAGGGAGAGAGGTAGAGGGAGGGAGAGGGAGAGAGAGAGAGAGAGAGAGAGGGAGAGGGGGAGAGTAGGGGGAGAGTAGGGGGAGGGAAAGAGGAGGGGTCTTAAGGGGTCACAGGATACCTTATGACCTCTTAGGAAATAATACGACCTCTAATGACACCTATGGGGTCATATGGTGGGCTAATAAAATGATATATTAAATTTAAAGTTATGAATAGAACATCATACAATGACACTCCAAGCGAACAAACAATGAGGCTTCACTAAAAAGCAAGTGTAAGAGCTTGACCTAGCCCTAAGAGTACTGCCTAAGTTCTAAAACATATGATGCTATTAAATTTGCAAGGTTATAAGATTGATCTCGATTGTGACTATAGGAATTACACACTTGATTTCTTTCATGGGTATGTACCGTTCCAAGTTGTTTGACAAGTGATGATCATCATATACTACCACTACCATGCATAAACCAAACTTTAATTTCTTTAGGTGACAAGCGTTGTGTAACAACATGGTAACTCACGCATACCCACCACTATCATTCTATAGGACATCATTTGTGTTACTCTCCCTCTTTCTCTTCCTACCTGTTGTTTTCTTTTGAAAAACATATTGCAGGTACTCTGACTCATCATGTTGCTTTGTTGACACTATTTTCCACATCTGCTCTGCTCATTAAAAACACATTCGAGAAGAATATTGCTACAGGTTTTCTTGTTTGTCACGGTAATACACCTGTGGTTCAATTTCAAACCCTATTCCTACTATTCAATATACACACAAAAATCCATGAGTCAATTTTTTTAGGAGAGGATACATGATAAAAATCAAAGAGGAAGTTGCAGACAAGAAATAAATTCACTTACTTCTATAGAAGTGCAGACACAGTTGCAGTGGGGTATGGAGGGAGAGAAGAAGAGAAAGAGGGATGGAGTATGGAGGAAGGGAGAGAGAGAGAGAGAGACCTTGTATGCGTTTGAGAGGGAGAGACGATACACTTACATGTGTATATATATGTTTAATATATTATATATATACATATATTATATGTATATAAACATATTATATATACAATGTCATATTATATAAATATTATATATTACATATATTATATGTATATACACATATTATACATAGAATATCATATTATACAATAGCGTGTATGCGTTGTTTATAGGGAAACAAGCACATATGCGCTGCTTACACTATAAGTACCCCGTACGCGCTTTTTAAACCATAAGTACCCCGTACGCGCTTTTGACTGTTTAGGCTTAGAAATAGGCCTGGATGACAAAGCTACGGATTGGAAGTTTGATTTCCCTACATTTCTCTCATTTTTGAGATGTTTTATTTTATCAACTTGGTTTATCGACTTTATCATCATTAGGTTTACACTTCATAAAGTGGATATTTCTAAAATTGCCACCATATTTTCACCCATCTTCTGAGCTTTCTAACCATATAATTTGTTTTCAATTTGAACAACAATAACATATTATTATTGAATTTCTTTTACTAGTGTCTTCATAGTTCTCACAGACATAGGTGCACCATTTTTTGAATAACTTTTTATATACTTATCCAAATTTTAAAAACTTTATATATTATTGTAGTGCACCTGATTATTTATAATTAAAAAAAAAATTGTATTTTCGATTTGTTTAGTGCAACTTATGCTTCACGCACGAATAGGTACCAAATTTTCAGGATGTGCTCGATTGGAAAAAATCATAAAAAAACAAATACTCCATAAAAAATTACAAAAAAATACACATCTTCTAGTGCTCACTCTTAACTATCTTTCTGCCAAAGGATTTGTCAAAATACTAAATCTAACTATGACTTTTTTGATGCGCACGTTAGACACTATGTTATGTTTTTCAGAAGAAAAAAAACAGGGTCATTTTTTTGTGCGTGAAGGATTTGACCCCCTTAATCTTATCCAATTTTGAAAAAGTTTAGTAGTTTGGAAACTAGATTCAAAGTACTATAATATTTGTTCTTTTATTATCTTCATATCTTGAGTGGATGACTTTCAAATTTTGCCTCCAAGTTCAGGTTCACCTGATTTCAGAAAAAAAGTGTCCACTTATACCCCCCTTTTTTACCACCATCTTTGTGCACTTACCCTATACTTTTGTTTTAAAAAAAAAGAGTGGAAAGTCAAATAAGGTCTTTGATGCCTTGAGTAGAAGATGAAATTTGATAACAAAGATGAGAGTTGCAATATTGGGATTTGATGAATTGAAGACCCTATATGCGAAAGACCCTAATTTTGCAGAACCTTGGAGAGTTTGTGCTAAACCTATTATTGCAGACCGGAGTAAGTGGTTGGATTATTTCATTCAGGATGAGATGTTGTTTAGGGGAAATCAGTTGTGTATACCCCAGATTTCTATGAGAGATAATTTGATCAAGGAGAAACATAGTGGAGGATTGGCAGGACATTTTAGGATTGATAAGACAGACTCTTTGTTGAGTGAGAATTACTTTGGGCCTCAGATTCATAAAGATGTCAGGAAATTTGTTCAGAGTTGCAGAATTTGTCAAGTTGGAAAAGGAAGTAGTCAGAATACCGGATTATATAAACCTTTGTCAGTACCAGAGAGACCTTGGGAGGATATAAGCATGTATTTCATATTACGATTGTCGAAGATTCAGAGAGGATATTGTAGTCACGTAAATCTGTCCATTTTAATTAAATGAATATTTGCTATTTATTTGATTAAAAATCCACTAAGCCATCAGTTAATTAAATTAATATTTAATTAATTCATCTTCAAACATTCTCCTATTAATTAAATAAATTATTCAATTTATTTTAATTCATTCATTAAACCAAATTCACAATCAATTAAATGAATAAATAATATTTATTCAATTTAATCCTCCTTCCTCTTTTAAATAAATTAAATAAAATATTTATTTAAAATCATTATTCCCCACCCACTTGCATTTTCCTACAAATGTAAGTTGCAACCACAAGTTGAAATAAATTAATTTTATTTTAATTAAAATCTTATTTTCTCTCACCCACCAAATCCACTTGCACTCCTAAACCCCCTTCTAGATTCTTCTAAACTCTTCCTAATTAACCTAATCCATCCTCTAATTATTGTCACATTCCTAAGCAACCTTGAGTCACTTCTTAAAGACTTAAAAGTCTTTGAAAAGCAATTAATGCTTTGTGTGTTCAACAATCTAACCTCCAAAGTCTTCTAAACCATTAATGGCTCTTACATGACCATTTATGGTTAACCCCTAACTCAACCTTCAAGTGACTCATGTGTTTCCTCAAGCATTTATTGTTTTGACCATGGTTATCTCTTTTACCTTTGCACAAGAGTTTATCCATTGGATAAAAGCTTTATTCTTTGAATAAAGAATTTATTCACTCAACCCAACCTTGACCTTAACTCCCAAGTTAATTCGCAGGTCATGTCAAGCATTTAATGCTTATTCCCTCTCCTCTCAACCTATCTCACATTTGACACTTGTCATCATGGAATTGAGTTGAAAGCCCTCACATGGATTGAATGTCATTCAATCATGACCCTTGTTGAGATTACTCAATCTCAACCATCCATTGCTCCATTTTATCTATAAATAGAGCTCTCATTCCTCATTTTAAAATCCTCAAGCATTTAGCATTCATAATCCAAATCCTAAAAACTTGTATGCATTTAATCTATAGTGAAGTTTAGAGAGAGCATTTAGCATAAATCACATATATTGTCATTTTGGACTAAAATAAATCTTAGTTCATTTCATAATATATCTAATTAGTTTGTTTTACACTTGCATAGCATAGTTAATCATCTACAATCTTGAACCTCCATAAGCATCCATAGTGCAAAAAGTTGTTGAGCGCTACACTAATTTGTAACTTGGAGAGGACAGGATCAAAGGAGAAGGAGCTAAGAGCATGGTAGAAGGCATTTGGAGATGTCTTATTGCATTTACATTCATAGTTAAATGTTTTACTTTGTTTTTAATGTCTCTTTTGATATGTCTGCTTAGATTAGTCTTTGGTTGAATAACATTAACTTTGATCATTGTTTCTTGTTGTTTTTGTGTGTTATACGACCACAGGTTTTAGTCTAACCTTGCCGCCATTTTGCAGAGCATCATTTGGTGAACCCGACGTGAATCAAATACCAACAACACTTTCATTTTTTTTCAAAACTAACTTTTAACTGTTTAACTTGACACACAGGTCACGCTTTGGCGGTTTTGTTCTTGCTTTAGCGCTATTGTGATTTGGTATTTTAGCGCTATTGTCTTTACAATAGTGCTATTGTCTCAAATGTAGCGCTATTGTTAGTATATTAGCACTTTTGTTAATTAACTAGCGCTTTTGTTTCTTAACTAGCGCTTTTGTCTTGTCGTACAAATCTTTTCTTTTAGCGTTTTTGTCCATATTGTAGCGTTGTTGTGTTAAGTAGTGCTTCTGTTTTCACACAGAGTAGCGCTATTGTAATAGAACGTTGTAAAAAAATTCCTTGTAACCGAAAAACCAAAAATATTAGGCTTGTGGAAGCCCCCCAGACATGTGCATTTTTCTAACTTATTCTCTTTTGTGTAGGTTTTGACTAACCCCTACAATAGAAATTTTAGTGATTTTTAGCTTAGGAAGTAAATTTGTTTTTAGTGCTAACTTTGTCTTTCAAGTTGGGATAAAATAAACTCACTTTCTTTTTCGTTAAAAATAAACTACACTTTGATTTGGGTTTTAAAATTCACCACATCTTTCATTTGGAGCTCTAAAAAGAACATCATTGCTACAAGCTAAAAATAACCACAAAAACTCAAAAACAACTTTATTTTTTTTGTAAGTTAGGATTCATTTTCTTTTGGTGCTTAAAATCAATAAGAGAAAATTTTATTTCTTGCATCAAACTTAAAAATTCACAATCAACATTTTGATTTTGTGCAAGCAAAAAGAACAACCAACTTGTCTCATTTTTTGCAAAACAATTTTACTTCATGCAAACGTGTTTTTCATTAAGTTGACCCGGATTTCAAGTTCCTAGATTACAAAACATTTTGCCTTGAAGTTAAAATGAACATCATGGTTGTTGGAGCAACATCTCCGAATAGATAGAACATCATTGCAATGACAAGTTAAAAAGAACAAGTGTCTTTTGTGTTTGGCACACTTGTGCAAAAGAGTTGGTCGAGTGGTCCTACTTCTAACATACACTATCCTCTCCCTTGGCTTTCATGGTCCTAGGTGCAAGAGAAAAGTGTTAGTAACACTCAAGTTTTATCTTTTTAAGAGAGGCCTGCCAAGGGATCAATCACTCTTGGGAACGACCTGGCACAGTAAATCCTTCAAGCCGCTATAGAAATTAGGTGAGAGCGAAAGCCATAGCCTTGGGTATAGTTGTTCCTACAGTGTAACTTGCCGAAAGGACAAATGGGCCCCACCACTAGTGAAAAGGCTCTTAAGTGAGTCACTACAAAATGAACTTATGTCCAAAAACATCAAACATTACTAAACACTTTTAAATAGTAGCCCACCCATTCTATTGATTGAGGATATTTGTGAAAAGTTCAGTGCAAGAGCATAGATGGTTTTGCTCCCAAGATACTCACCATACATATTTCCTTGAGTAGAAACATAGCTTTTTGAAAAGTCACTTGTGGCTTGATGAAAGTGATGACTCCCCCATCATAGGGATCATCTATTTGTTATGCTCGCACAAGACTTAATATATCACATCCTTACCTGCCATGGCGGGATGCATAAGGTATGTAGTACCAAAGTTGAAGAAATATCACGATGTGGGCTGAAATTATCGCAACTGGCCATTTGACCTTAGGGATAAAAAGTGTTTGAAGTGTTTTCATTTTAGTCAAAGACCAAGTGTAAATTGAGCCGACTTCAGGCTTTGGAAAAACTCCTAAAATACATTTGAAGGAAAGGGTCATAAAAAGTTCAAAGGATTGGGTTAATCTAGACCCACACCTATTTGTGCCTTTTGAGGTAACATTATTGTGTTTGTGTGCTTGCTTTGTTTTCTTGTCAAAGAAAAATCAGAAAATCCAAATTCCAAAACAAGTATTCATCCAACACCAACATTTTCAAAAACATAAATGATCAGAAACCAAGAGCAACAAACAAAGAGTATCAAACTATATGACCATTCTTCATATCTTGAGAAAGAAGAATCTTCTTTAACACATCAACTTGAAGAAAAGACCATTAAGCTCCAAGCCTTTAATCAAAAGGAGGAAATTCTTCTATCTTAATAGACAAATCTTTGTCTCTCATAGAACCTTCCTACGTCGCATGCGTCTATATCTTCAAGGCAAATCAAACGAATTTGATCAAGAGTCATTGAACCGCAGAGCTTTTACACAATATCGAGCTTTGAGTTATCACAAAAACAAAGGAGGCAAAATCAATCCTGATTTCTTTCCCAACATTTGCATCACATATAACTCAGCTAGGGAAGAACCATCAACTCCTGAACAAGAAGAAGAAGAGTTTGTTCCTTTGGTAACACAAAGTTTCTATTGAAGTTAACATTTCATCCATTCTCACATTCACATATCATCACCCCATTCCAACTCTCAAAACATCAAAATCTTTTTGTCCTAAGTTCTATCTTAATATTGTTTGAATCAAACACAAACAAATCACTTTTATATTGTCTCTACATCTAGGATAAACTCATCCTAAGAGACATCTCTACGTAGGTTAAAACTGGTCTATGAGTGCATCCTCTCATTACTAGGTAGTTGAGCCTGTAACACATCTCAGATTTCTCTATACCTTATCACATCAAACTTTGTCAATCAAACACAACAAGCAATTCAAGAAAGAACTTTGGTAGCATCTACCTTTAGTGCTAGAGATCTGTATGAAAAGCACTTCACCAAACATCAATCTTTCATGTCATCACCAACTCATCATCACTTTCATCAAACCTCAACAAAAACTTGTAAACAAAATGGCTCATACCAGATCAAGATCTAGACAACCAGAAATTGAAGACGAAGAGGAGGAAAATATCAATGGGTTCCAAGAAGCCATTGGAGGAAATATAAATGATGAAAATCCTGACACTCCTACTCCAGCAGCAATAGAAAGGGCACAACACAACCCTCTCTTTAATAGACTTTTTGATGAAATACTCAGGAGCAATGTTGATGCTCACTTTTTAAGACTTGCTCAAGAAGGGGTTAAACTACCTTCTGACTTTGATGTTGCACAACAAGACAAGCATCAGAATGTCAAAGTCGTAATGAGGATGAAAGAGGTCAAGATTACATCAGATATAACATTCCTCAAGGTAATCCCCCACCTCCTCCTCCAAATGAAATAGACATGTTGCAACAACAAGTTGAAAATCTCGCCCAACAACTTCATAGTGGTGTAAAAACCAATCAATTTTCACTCAATGACATTTGTCCCTATCCTTTTGATAGGAATCTTCATATGCCACCTTTTTCGCGAGGGTTTGAAACACCAAAGTTTGAAAAGTACTGAGGAAAAGGAGATCCTCGTGATCATGTTAGAGAATTCCATTCAGCTTGCCTCAAAGTGGCATACGAGGACACATACCTAATGTGACTTTTTCCCCAAAGCTTGGGAGGAACAACCACATCATGGTTTTCTCGATTACCAGGTGGCATTAGGACCTTCGAAGAGCTAGTCCAAAAGTTCCTGGCACATTACTCACACAACATTGAACGTGATATCACAATGGCTGATCTATGTAACACTAAACAAAAACCGGGTGAGCTATTTTCAGTCTTTCTGCAACGATGGCGTCAAATGTCTAGCAGACATTCTCTTCAGTTACCTGAACAAGAACTAGTGGAAATATTTATTTCCAACTTAAACGACGAAATGGAATTTCACCTAGACGTAAAAGACATAGACTATTTCAATGACATGATCACCAAAGGCTTAAAATGTGAGCGGGATCTCATCAAGAAAGGACTTATCAAAATCTACAATGAACCAAAGGATGGCCCTTGTCCACACTTCAATAGTGACAAGCCTAACTTCTGGAACAAAAACAAAATCATCGTCAACAATGGGGTTGTGGATGCAAGAACTATCAAAAGTGCACAACCTATGGTTCGATTTGCAGGACAGAACCCCCCCACTCAAGACTAACGCAGTTACTCCTCCAAATCAAGGCCGCAACATATCTCAAGAGGAACCCAGACAACGTCAACAAAATTTTAAACCAAAATGAATATACACTCCCTTAGGGGAAACCATCAAAATCGTGTTACGTCAGTTGGTTTCTCAAAATTTGGTGACCTTACCCAAAACATCAAATTATGAACCTCAAGTCAAACCTTCATGGTGGAGGGATACTAAACATTGTGATTTCCATCAAGGGAAAGGACATAAGACAAGCAATTGTCATAGATTGAAAGATCTTATTCAGGATCTTATTGACCTAGGCAAAATCAAAATCGAAGGACATGACCCAAAGACAACAAAAAATGATCATCTCATGTTTAAAAATCCACTTCCATCACAAGATCAAATGGGTCCTTCCACTTCAGGGAGAAACACAGATACCACCAATTATACGCAAGCCACATATTATTACACTGTGAATCACCTATATGATGCCAGTGAATAGATTGCAACTATAACCATCAAAAATCTCAGCTCCACTTGCAATGTTGTTACACGTCGCAGCAAGATTACCATCAAAGAAGCTCCACAAGGCACCCCATCTATCCCAAAGTAGTATAACCTTGTGGAACAGTTAGACAAAACGCCCGCACTAATATCTATCTTAGAGCTATTGTGCCTATCTCCATCCCACAAAACAATCTTGGATCAAGCTCTCCAAGAGGCGTCAGTCCCTGCAAACCTAAATACAGATCAGTTCCAAGCCATGGTTGGAAATCTAAGGTCATCACCTTGTCTCACTTTCTCTGAAAGTGACAACTCCTCCTTCCAGCAACCTCATAACACCTCACTCCACATTGAAGGGTTTATCAACCAACATAGGATCAAGCAAGTCTTGATTGATAATGGAGAAGGCCTGAATATTTGTACTCTACAGTTAGTCACAACTTTGGGATATGCAATTGAATCAGTGGATCCCCACAAGAAGATAACAATCAAAGCCTATGATGATGCAGAACGTTCATCCAAAGGAGTTGTTGTGCTACCAATCTGAGTGGGCCTTGTGGTGAAACACATCATCTGTCAAGTTTTGGACCTTCCTCTGCCATACAATTTAGTGTTAGGAAGACCTTGGATACATGCCATGCAAGCCATTCCATCCACCTACCATTAGTGTATCAAGTTCCCGCATAATGGTGTAGAAATCACAATCCTGGGTAATGCAAACCCCTTTGCATATTGTCATAATATAAGTCATCAACCAGAGATTACCATTCCCAACAATAGAGAAGTCATCTCCTCCACATCATACATAAGTCCAGCCTCTCTTTCTAGTTCAAACACCACTATACCCAAGCAAGAGAAGCTCAAGATGAAAATAGCAAAGGAAGGTCCTGGGGAATACAATCTCAGCCAACTCTTTTGTGTTGGACAAATGCCCACTTCTCCTAGGACACATGGTAAACCTCAATGGTTACTTCAACAACCACTGGTCAAGACAGAATGTACTTTGATGCCATTCATCCTTGGAAAGAGTCAAGAAGAAGAGACCAAAGATGAAGACTTAGCATAATGGATCTATAAAGATCCCATCACCACTAATATTCCACAAGCTAAGCTTCCCACGGATCAGTATGGAAAAGGCCTTCTCATTATGCAAAGAATGGGTTATGATGGTCAGAGTGCTTTGGGACCTTGCAAGCAAGGACGACATGAACCGCTGCAATTGGAATTAAAACCCAAGGATAACACTGGCCTAGGCTTTCAAAAGGAGATCCTTCCTAAGCTCAAATTCAAAGGGAAACCTAGCCAACCTCTATATCAGCCTAATACAAAGAGGTCACCTTTGATTATAAAAGCAGCGTTAAACACCATAGCACCTACCCCATCGAGGCTAAGAATCTCAACAAGACCATCCACAACACTAATCATCCCACCAATCAAAATAGCAATAACACCATTAGCAGCAGCAACTGTATCAAAACCCACAGCAATATCTATGACATCAGCAGTTCCAGCAGAAGCAGCAAAGTCAACACTACCAATACTCCCCATATCGGATTAGTTGATCCCCATAATCCTTCCTGCAGCACCGATCATTTCACCTACAAAGGTACATCAAATGATCACACCTGCAGTATTCAACTCAAAGGATATCCCAGTATGGTGCAGTAACCGGTTACTAGAAAGTGACTAAGAAACTGACTCACATGAGTGGGAATTTGATTTCATATAGCTTAATACTTCAGATGAGGAAGACACATCACCACCTCCACCCCGCAAAGACATCCCTATTTACGGAGAAGCACATATAAAGACCTCTTGGGTTCCTAAGCTGGAAACATCTTCCACAGACCCTACATCACATCCTATGCCTGATTCTGATAGGGAGAGTACCATCAATGACCTTCACCATAACGTCTTAACCCTCACTGACGCATCTAATGGACTAAACCTAATCGATGAAGTAATGCCCATTATCTATCTTGAACTCATCAAATGGAACCAACCTAATCCCCCATGTCTTGACCATTTCCAAAATAATGAGGCGATCATTGAATTTTTGGAACTATAGGATAACATACCAAGCTGGGATCACAAAGCTGGATTCGCCATAGAACTTAATAGCGCAGCATACTTTGGGGTGGATGCCAAACCTTTCAGCTGCAAAAATATAATAATAAAACAGGGATCTTCCAGTGAAAACCACACTGTGACACTGTTTGATCCAACAAAAGTAAAAAGAAAGAGTGTATCCAATGGTGAAAACCTCTCTGAGGTGCCTGAGGATGAAAGGTTTGACATTCTCCCCTCTAGCACACAGCAGGAAAGATCAACAATTCTTATTGAAGAGACAAAGGAATACAACATGGGGACTCCTGAAACACCTCACCACATCCATCTGGCATCTCTTTTAACTCCAAAGGAACAACCTAAGTTTGTAGAGTTCTTCCAGAAGCGTCAGATTAACTTCGCATGGTCATATGTAGACATGTCTGGTCTTGATCCTGATTTAGTCATGCATCACCTCACCGTAGAAAAAGGAGCCAAACCTGTCAAGCAGAAGCTTCACAAGATGCATCCTTAGATTGCAGTACTAGTCAAAGGAGAACTTAAGAAACTCCTAGATGTTGGTTTTATTAAACCAATTGATTATGCAGATTGGATATCCAATATTGTGCCTGTCGGCAAACCAAATGGGGGCATCTGTATTTGTACTAACTTCAGAGATCTAAAAAAAGCATGTCCTAAAGATGACTTCCCCCTACCAAACATCGACATAATAGTGGACCTAACAGCAGGACATGCCATGCTTTCACTCATGGATGGCTTTTCAGGATACAATCAGATAAAGATCGCACCAGAGGATCAACATAAGACGGCCTTCACATGTCCATGGGGAACATACTACTGGAATGTAATGCCTTTTGGTCTAAAGAATGCAGGAGTGACCTATCAACGAGCAATGACCACCATCTTCCATGACATGATGCATACCATAATGGAAGATTATGTTGATGACTTAATGGCAAAATCACTCACAAGAGAAGGTCATCTCGACATATTAGAGAAAATCTTTGATAGACTGGAACAATACCATGTTCGACTCAACCCAAAGAAATGTGTCTTTGGAGTGACCTCAGGGAAACTTCTAGGATACATTGTCTCAAGAAAAGGTATTGAGGTCGACCCAGCAAAAGCCAAGGTAATCATGGACATGCCACCACCAAAGAATATCAGTCATCTAAGGACATTAGAAGGGCGACTTCAATCTGTCTGCAGATTCATTCCACAACTGGCAGATAAGTGTCACCCCTTTACACACCTGTTACACAAAAACATCTGCTTTCAGTGGGATACCAGATGCTTAAAGACTATCTCATGAATACACCATTGTTGATTCCACCAGATCTGAGCAGGCCTTTATTACTCTATATATCAGCAACAAGTACAGCATTGGGTGTACTATTGGCACAACACAATGCAGAAGGGAAAGAGTGTGTTGTTTACTATATCTCTCGTAACTTGGTTGGCTATGAACTCAATTACACACCTATTGAGCGAGCTTGCCTAGCAGTAATCCTGGCAGCCACTAAACTGAGGCACTATCTATTGACACATAAAGTATATCTAATTGCAAAGATCGATCCACTCAAATACTTACTCAGCAAAGCAGCATTGACTGGCCGCTTGGCCAAATGGGTGATGATTCTAAGTGAATTTGACATCGAGTATGTGGACCGTAAGGCTATCAAAGGCCAAGTTATTGCAGATCAGTTGGTTGATGCACCGCTCATAGGCGATCATCCTCTCATTTCCAATTTTTCAGATGAAGAGATATTCATGATCACAGAAGCACAACCATGGAAACTATACTTTGATGGTTCATACACAAGGCATGGCTCGGGGGCAGGCATTTTGTTTATCACACCTCAAGGTGACAGCATCCCGAAGTCTTACAAGCTCACATTTCCATGCACAAACAACATAGAAAAATATGAGGCTTTGATCACAGGACTCAGGCTAACCATACAATGGAAGTTACCAGAACTACAAGTATATGGCGACTCCCAGTTGGTCATTCGACAAGCAACAGATGAATATCAAACCAAGGATGACAAACTCATGTCATATAAACAAATGTGGACAAATTAAAAATATTATTCACTACTATCACCTTTGAGCAAATACCCAAAGATCAGAATCGAGTTGCTGATGCTATGGCTACCATTGCATCTCTCCTAGATCTTCCACAAAATTCAACACACTACGAGTTCTTGGTCGAACAGCTTTGGATTCCCGCTTATGATATCCCTGAATCTAAGATGATATGTCACCTTATCGGTTCTGAATCCCCATTGTACGGTGAGTTCTACACCTACCTCTACGATCACACACTTCCTCCTAACCAATCGAATAACCAATGTAAAACCTTCATTCGCCAAACCGCTCGATATACCATTATTGTTGAAACCCTATATCGACGCAGTCTTTATGGTACTCTCCTTCAATGTCTGGAACAGGATGAGATAAAAAAGGCCTTGGAAGAGGTACATGAAGGAATTTATGGAACTCATGCAAGCAGTCCCTCACTAACCAAGAAACTCATGCGCACTGGATACTATTAGCCATCCATGGAAAAAGACTCCTACTACTTTGTCAGAAAGTGCGAAAAATGCCAAGTTCATGGACACCTGATACATGCACCAGCCCAGGAATTGCAACCAATCACAACACCATGGCCTTTTTGTCAATGGGGCCTTGAGCTTGTGGGTAAAATCCATCCATCTTCATCCAATGGCCACAAATTCATTATTACCGCCACCGAATACTTCACAAAGTGGATCGAAGTTATTCCACTTACCCAAGTCACCGACAAGCAAATCGCCTCATTCATCCTTAATTACATCATCTGTTGGTATGGTGTACCCATGTCCATCATCATAGATAATGGTCTTCCTTTCAAGAATCAGGATGTTCATGAGCTCTATGAGAAGTTTCACATCCAACACCGTTTTTCCACTCCCTATTACGTACAAGGCAATGGTTAGGCCAAAGCATCAAACAAGAACATATTAAGAATCCTCAAGAAGACAATCAATGATGTCGATCGTGTTTGGCAAGTTCAATTGAATCCAGCACTATGGGCATACCACACTAGCATTTGAACCCCTACAGGTGCAACTCCCTACTCACTGGTCTATGGAGCCGAAGTTATCTTACCTATCAAGGTTGAGATACCATCTCTACAGGTTTCCTTGCACAATCTCATAGATGATGAAGCATACAGAGTATCCCATCTTTAGGACTTAGAACTACTTGATGAGAAATGATAAGTTGCATACAATCACCTCAAAGCCTATCAGCAGTGCATGAGCAGAAGCTATAATCATTGGGTTAGACCTCATACATTCGAGGTAGGTGATCTTGTTCTTCGAGAAAATCCTCATAACAAACCCAACCGAGAACATTAGGGAAAGTTTGAATCAAATTGGTTGGGTCCATATGTTATTACTACTGTATTTGGGTCTGGGGCATATCAGTTGGCTACTTTAGAAGGAGAACCGCTAGCAGATCCGATCAACAACATGCACCTCAAACAGTTTTATACATAAGCTGCACAAAGCATCAGGCTCCCATACATACTGGAAAAACACCAAAAACATTCAGATAAATATCCTGAAGAAACTACAAAAACATCAAAAATAGTAAAGAAAAATCATGCATTCAAATGGTGAACAACCACTCCGGTGGCACCTTGGGTAAGTACGATGGTGAAAACCTGGCAAACAGGCACCACTCGTAAAGGCTATGGCTCCCTTGTCTTTCAGACTTGTTGCGATCACATTCATTACATCCACTCATCCATCCATCCAAACCATGGTTTGTTATTGATCTGTAATCCAAGATAGAGTTTCGTGAGTCTTGCATCCTGCTTTTTCGCAGTCATGCCAAAACTGGGGGCAATACCCTTAACTGTCTTGATGGAAGTGGATACTACATTGTTTTGTGGTTCACTAATTTCTACATTGAAAACTATCTTGCAAAATCCAAAAACATTCAAAATTGTCTCTCAAAATCCAAAAACATTGAAAAACTATCTCACAAAATCCAAAAACATTCAAAACTATCTCACAAAATCCAAAAACATTGAAAACAATCACCACAAAAAATATTGGAAAATTGTCTCACAAAATCCAAAAACATCAAAAAACAAACAAATACATGGCAACACACTGTACATACATTTTTCAAAGTAGATACCAAGCAAAACATTACGAAAAACTCCAACAATGACCACTTATCCGATCGACCAAACAATCAACATCAAACACGCAAACTGTTTTAAACAAGGATGTATCCTTCCTTAACAAGAAACAAAGACAAGATGATATTTTTCTTTGACAAGAAAATTTTGTTTAAGCTATCAAATACTTGGTTGATTTGTAGGTTATTCATATCAGGTTCCTACAGCATTGTTTGTGTATCTTCTGCGAATTATTCTGATGAAGTACTGGGGCATGTCCTAATGGTGTCTACATGGGAAGTTCACTAAGCTACGTGATCATATGCAAAATACAGTCATAGATCACTACATCTTGCTGACTACAACGTATACCTCGACCATATGAACATGAACCATTATCGAGGATCCATATTCTTTATTCATTATCTATGATGTTGGCTTGCAGGTACAATGCTCCATCTTTTCTTCCTACTACCTCATCCAACCTCGATGATGGTTTATCTCTGATTATGGTATGAACTTGTCTCAGGATATGATCAGCAAAAGATCAAGGAGGACGTTCCAAGTCATGCATGAAAGGAGATAATCCTTGTCTGTTTTGCAAGCAATACTCAGGTCAACTTGATCCATTATATCAAATTGCTTGTATTCACTTGCTATATCAAAAACCATGTAAGGAATACTCAGGTCATCTTAAATCATTATGACAAGTTGCTTTTATTTTCTTCCAACATTTTTAAAGCTCAATGGTGAAAATAAAGCACTATGGATCGTCATTCCATCTCATTTGTTTATATTGCATTCCATTACATATCGCCCATCCATTTTCTCATTCATTATTCATATACATGGTTTTGTATGCAAGTGTGAACAAAGTTAAAGTGAGTCGTTATGTGAAAATTAAGCTGGTCTTGGATACAATCGCGACAAAGTACTCTGATACATCATCAGTGCATCATGCAAAGTCTAACCAACCTTACATTCATCTATCATCATCATATCATCATCATTACATTTAGTTGCATTTGCATCACGTGCATTTCATATCATTTAGTTGCATAAAATTACATATAAGTTCATTATCACTTATTAGTCTTCATTATCACTTATTAGTCTTATTATATCATTTCATCATTGCATAATCATGACATTTAGATTCATTCACATGATACAAATGTCCTTGATTGTATTAGCCATTACTATGTGATGCTCTGCAAAAAAGATTAGAAAATCTGTTTGATGGCAACACACACAAGAGCACAAGAAACAAACATTAGTGTTAGCAACAAAAGATTATCCTAAACAGGCATATCAAGAGAGATATTAAGCATGAAATAGAAAGCATATAAACATAGAATAAAATAGCTAATCAAAATGCTCATAGTTGCTCCTCCCTTGTTCCTCTCCTCTCCAAGTCCCAAATGAG
Organism: Cryptomeria japonica; assembly: GCF_030272615.1. Taxonomy (NCBI): domain Eukaryota; kingdom Viridiplantae; phylum Streptophyta; class Pinopsida; order Cupressales; family Cupressaceae; genus Cryptomeria; species Cryptomeria japonica. Next base: position 703,314,092 of record NC_081408.1, read on the forward strand.
TGTAGCTCTTAGCTTTTAGCACTAGCCATGGATGCCATATGGAGATTCAAGATAGTTGAATATGATAAGCAAATGCTATGCAAGTGTAGATAGTGATGCTATGAGAAAGCTCTATGCTAATGCCAGTATAACAACAATACTCTAATGCTTCTCTTTTTTTGCTTGAGGAGAAGGGTTCTATTTATAGAAGAAATGGGGAAATGAAGGGTTAAGATTGAATGGTTTAATCAAGGGCCAAGTTTGAAAGTTGGGGATCCATGTGCACAATTGGCACCAATAAAATGGTGACAAGTGTCAACATAGGATTGGGTTGAGAGAAGAGGTTGGAGGCATTAAAGGCCTAAGAAGAGCTCATGGTTATCTAGAGGCTAAGGGTCAAGTCCAAATTAAGATTACCCACTGGATTAAGAGTTAATCCAAGGATAAACCTTTCTGCAAATGTTTAAGAGATAATCATGGTCAAAGCATTAATGGTCTGATGAGACCTTTGGGTTGGGTAGAGGTTGAGTCAAAACAAATGTTTTAACCGCGTGGGAGGGTTTGAGGTAACCATTAATGGTTATTGGAGACTTTGGGGATTAAGTGGTTGAAGGTTGAAAGCCTTCAATGGTTATCAAAGACTTTGAGCCATTTAGTGGTTGAAGGTTGAAAGCCTTTAATGGTTATCAAAGACTTTGAGGGTTTGAGAAGTGACATCCCTTTTGCTTAGGAATGTGACAAAGTTTAGAGAAGGGTTTAGGTTATTTAGAAGTGATTAGAAAATTCTAGAAGGGGTTTAGGCATGCAAGTGGATTTTGTAGGAAAATGCAAGTGGGAGAAATTTTGGTATTTTCAATTAAAATAAAATCATTTATTTCAATTAAATGGTGTAATTTGCATTTGGATAAATATTCAAATAAATATTAATTTATTTAAATGAGAAAAATGAAGATAAAGCATTAAAATGCTTGAAGACTTTGAGGGAAACCATTAAAGGCTTGAAGACTTTAAGGAAAACCATTAAAGTCTTAAGAAGACTTTAAGGGAAGCCATTAAGTTTGAAGACTTTAAAGCCATCAAGTTTGAAGACTTTAAGGGAAACCATTAAAGGTTTGAGAAGACTCTAGAAGGAAGCCATTAAGTTTGAATACTTTAAGGGAAACCATTAAAGGTTTCAAGTGGGTGAGGATAAATAGGATTTTAAATAAATAATTTATTTAAAATAGTTGTGCAACTTGCTTTTGTAGAAAAATACAAGTGGGTGGAGGATAAAGGTGATTTAAATAAATTATTTATTTAAAATAATTGTGCAACTTGCATTTGTAGGAAAATACAAGTGGGTAGAGGATAAAGGTGATTTAAATAAATGTTAATTTATTTAAATGTGAGAGGTGGGATTTTGGGGGATTTAAATAAATATTAATTTATTTAAATGTGAGAGAGTATTTAATTAAATAAATATGATTTATTTATTTAATTAATGGTCTGAATTTGGTTAAGTGAATTAAATCAAATAAATTGAATAATTTATTTAATTAATAGGAGAAGAGGGTTAAGATGAATTAATTAAATATTAATTTAATTAATTATTAATTGATGGTTAAATAATTAAATAAATACTAAGTATTCATTTAATTAAGTGGACAGATTTATGTGACTACATTTGCCCCTCTTTGAGACGGTGCAGTTTATCGTGTTGTTTCAAAGAAAGAAAAATAGGTGCGAAGAAATGCCCCATAAAATGTAAATTTAATGGGTGATATGCCCCCTCGAGAGATGGGCCGAACTTTTTTTTTTTTTTTTTTTTTTTGAAAAATCGGGCGATCTCTCGAAAAAGAATGAAAAGTGGAGGGGAGGTAGAATAGAAGAATTTAGAACTAATGATGAAAGAATGGGAGAAAATGGAGTGAATATGAAGAAATAACAAGTCAGCGAGTACCCTGAGGTCATGCAAGAGATACATAGCAGATGTAGTGTGGGGTTTGGATTGATGCTATACAATTGATCAAAATTGGTTGGACAATCTGGTGCAATCGGTGTAATTGCCCCCGTTAAGTCAAAGCGTGACAGTTGATGTCAATTGGTCGCTTGGACATGATAAAGTCTAAGTAAGTGAATCAAAGTGACCTGTTGGTGACTTAGACAATTGATGTAATTGCCCGATGAAGTCAAGGTATCTGAAGCAAAATACTCGTTGAGACTTAGACAATTGATGTAATTGTCCATTGGATTGTGTTTGATTGGTTGATCAATTGATAGTGTGTGCGTGTGATGGATGGTTGTGGTGAATCATAGCAGCCCCGTTGAGACTAGGTCATTATGATAAATGCCTGTTGTAGTCTAAGTTTGCCATAATCGATTACCTGTTGAGACCCGAAGATACTTGATCAGAGTATCTGTTGATAGTCTAGGTGTGTGGGAGTCGATGTACCTATGCAGATAGAGTAACTTTCTTGACTTATTGGATGACTTAGGATAGGAAACACAATCCCTCCTATTTAGAGATGGATGGTGATAAACGTGGCTTGATTAGGTTGATTGGGACACAATGTAGGGTACGTGATGGTGATTATCGAGATGGGGAGGGTGGGGAGGGGTTCAATGTTAGATAGAAGAAATGTAGGACCTATTACATTCCTATGGAAGAAGAGGAAAATAGAGTATCCATTGTCATTACTATGTATGAATGATATGCAGCTATTTATGAATGTATGGATGGATGGAATGCAATGGAATGCAATATATACAAATGAGATGGAATGATGATCCATGGTGCTTTATTTTTCATCATTGAGCTTTAAAATGTTGTAAGAAAATACAAGCAACTTGACATAAAGATTCAAGATGACCAGAGTATTTCTTACATGGATTTTGATATAGCAAGTTAATACAAGCAACTTGATATAATGGATCAAGTTGACCTGAGTATTGCTTGCAGAATAGATAAGGATTATCTCCTTTCATGCATGACTTGGATCATCCTCCTTGATCTTAGGCTGATCATATCCTGAGACAAGTGCATACCGTAATAAAAGATAAAACCTTTATCCAGTTTGGATGAGGTAGGAGGAACCAAAGGAAGAGCATTGTACCTGCAAACAAACAGTATATACATAAAGAATAAAGAATAAGGATCCTTGGTAATGGTTCATGCCCATATGGTCGAGGTATACGTTGTAGTCAGCAAGCTATAGTGATCTATGATTGTATTTTTGCCTATGATCACATAGCTTAGTGAACTTCCCATGTAGACACCATTAGTACATGCCCCAGAACTTCATCGGAAATAATGCGCAAACAAAACAAAACAATGCTGAAAAGATCCCGATACAGATAAACAAATGATTGTACTCACAAATCAACCAAGTATTTTGACAGCTTAACATAATTTTCTTGTCAAAGAAAATGTCACTTTTGTCTTTGTTTTGGTAAGGAAGGATGCATCCTTGTTGAAGACAGTTTGATTATTGATGTTGATTGTGTGGTTGATGGGTAAATGGTCATTGTGTGAGTAGTTTGTCAATGTTTATTTTGTTATCTGCATGGATGGGTATGTACAAGGTGTTGCCATGTTTTTGTGTGATTTTTCAATGGTTTTGTCGATGTTTTTGGATTTTGAATTGTTTTGAATGTTTTTGGTATTTTTGCGAGATATTTTTGAATGTTTTTGGATTTTTGATGATTGTTTGAATGAAGAACTTAATGAATCATAAGACAATGTAGAATCCACTTCCATCAATAGGTTAAAGGCATTGCCCCCAATTTTAATGCTTGAAGACTTTGAGGGAAACCATTAAAGTCTTAAGAAGACTTTAAGGGAAGCCATTAAGTTTGAAGACTTTAAAGCCATCAAGTTTGAAGACTTTAAGGGAAACCATTAAAGGTTTGAGAAGACTCTAGAAGGAAGCCATTAAGTTTGAAGACTTTAAGGGAAACCATTAAAGGTTTCAAGTGGGTGAGGATAAATAGGATTTTAAATAAATAATTTATTTAAAATAGTTGTGCAACTTGCTTTTGTAGAAAAATACAAGTGGGTGGAGGATAAAGGTGATTTAAATAAATTATTTATTTAAAATAATTGTGCAACTTGCATTTGTAGGAAAATACAAGTGGGTAGAGGATAAAGGTGATTTAAATAAATGTTAATTTATTTAAATGTGAGAGGTGGGATTTTGGGGGATTTAAATAAATATTAATTTATTTAAATGTGAGAGAGTATTTAATTAAATAAATATGATTTATTTATTTAATTAATGGTCTGAATTTGGTTAAGTGAATTAAATCAAATAAATTGAATAATTTATTTAATTAATAGGAGAAGAGGGTTAAGATGAATTAATTAAATATTAATTTAATTAATTATCAATTGATGGTTAAATAATTAAATAAATACTAAGTATTCATTTAATTAAGTGGACAGATTTATGTGACTACACTATGCATTCATTTAGTGTCAAGTTCCCAATCATCATTTATCATTCTTTATCGTTGCATACATCTATTTATCTATCCATTAATTAAGTAAATTCATTTATCCATTTAGTATATTTTTATACTCATTCAATGCTTTTCATTTAGAATTCAGTACATACATACATTCATTTTTTAAATTGCATTAAGGTGCAGTTATTCATGAGTTGCATTATCCTTTCACATCATCATATTTTTCACCATTTAGATTCATAAACAAAACCATTGGTTTTCACATAGGGTCATATACATTATCCATATATGTTCATTTAGATCATCATTTCAACATTTTGTACTCTACATTTGTTACATTCAACATCTAGATGCATTTACATATATAAATCATTCATTCACCGCATTAAATCCTAAACACATTGCATATCATTATCTCATTGTCTCATCAAAATCCACAAAAACATCATAAATCATCATTTTATTATGCATACATAAATCATCATGGCATTACATACATAAGGCATTGCATCACCAACACATCATGCACACATATATAAACCTTCATATACATGTTAGCATCACGTCATACAATATGCATATAGACATCATCTAGGCATAAATCATCATAAAAACATGCATATAGGAATCCTCTCATAAGAACACATACATATAGCAAGTATAAAGTATCCATCTGAGCATAAAATCATCATTATGCATAAACATCCATACATGCCATCAAAATGCATATCCTCACAAAAATGGGATCTCCTCATATATCATATCATATCGCCAAAGATATACATGTATCAGAGTACAATGAAGTCTGAAATATCGGCTACCAAGAGCCATCCAAGACATAGTCCAAAATAACAATGATAAAATACATGCATACAAAATGCTCTCTCAAATGACACTCTGACTAGATGCTGCACCACCATCACCACCCGCTCCCCCACTCGCCCCTGCACCACCTAATCTATCTCTCCATGGAGGACCCATCACACCACCACTGCTCTGCATCCTCTGAGACCGCTCTGATCTCACCCACCGCATCTGTGAATAGCTAAGTACTCACTGACTAGTTGGCACTGTCTACTCATATAACCCCTGCCAATAGTCTATCTCCTCCTGTGCTCATCGCATCTCCCTCATCGCATCCCTAGTAGGACCCTATGCTCCTACTCTTTCTCCCACCCGTACTCTCTCCTGCAACACCGCAAATCTCTCCACGGCCTCATCCCTCTCCTGCAGCACCACAATAAGCTTTGACTCTCACGTGAATAGTTGCACATCTCTAGCAGCTACCTCTGCCTCCAAATCCTCTACGCGAGTCTGCAAAATTCCTATCATGTGATCTCGCAAATTTCCACCTGTCTCCCCCATATCCATAGGTGCCTCCCTCTCCTGTAGCTCCCTCCTCTGTCTCCATCAGTGCTTGTCCCTCACCTACCTCCCTGCCACCTAATCTCATACCTCCCTGCATCAACTATCCCTGAGATAGCCGCAATGGCTGCCCACCTCTCCCTCTCCATTGTAATCAACCACCACCCCCACCTCCACCTCCAAATCCTCCACCTCCTCCAAAACCACCACCCCTCCTCCTCCTCCTCCATCCACACCACCACCATCTCCATCACCACCATCCCCTCTCCCCCGTCCACCTAGTACTCTGTGACCTCCTCTCCTCCTCCATCTTTGTCCCCTATCCTCTTCAAAATCTGGAATCGGCTCTACCGGATCTGATATCCGAGGAATCGGATGAGCCGCAATATATTGTGTATACTCCTCTGACACCCCATCATCTACCATCCCCTACCTCATAGGCCATGGTCTCGCCTATAGTGTGTGAAGCTCTGCTAATACCTAATCATATGGTAATACTGACCCCCATAAGTATCTCTCTCAGACCACCCTGGCATACTCTCCTAAACCACTCGGCAATCCCTGCCTCCGCCCAAACTGTCTCAACACTCAGCTCGAAAACTGTCTCTCCACATTATAGGTTGTCCTACCAATGAGGAAGCGAGTCATGAACACATATGGCAATGCCTCCGCATCATCCTCCCATGGCTCACACTCAAGGTATGGTCTCCAGATCATTGTATCCGAGTCATCCAGTGCCCGCCGCCACCACTCTAACTTCCCCAGGAGAGGTTGACTCATCATCCCTCCATACATGTATAGGTAGGGCTGATCCAATGCTCAGAATCTCAAACTGACTGGTCACATCACAAGTAGATGCTCCCATGCCCAAATATGTAGTAGTGTGATCCCCACTCCCAAGAAGCCCATCCCTCGATATGCCACCTCATGTAGCTCCTGATATAAATGTGATAGTACGCACGGTCCCTATGCAAACTGGGTCCCCTCTGTCATCATTTGCTCAATCACCTGACCCCAACCAATGGCCAGTCCATGCGATCATCTATTTGTACATAGTAGTCCCCCAACAATACCTGATAACACTGCTAGAAGCGGCTCATACAACGTGGCTATGTCCTCTGAGGCTATCGACCCATCATCAATATATATATCCTCCTCAAAAAATCCCTACACTGCTAGGGTCCCCCACGCTCGTTCATAGCTCACTAGCTCTCCTCGGATGGGAATGTGCAGGATGCGCTATACATCCTCTAGTGTAACTATCATCTCTCCCTGCGCTAAGTAAAATGTGCATGTCTCACTATGCCACCGCTCTGCCAATGTTGTAATCAAACCGTGATTCATCTGAATCACGAGCATATACATCACATCATACAGGTATGTTGTTGCAATGCAATCCACCTCGGCCTCTGTCAACCGATCGCGCAGCATCTAGGTGCTGGGATGCCTCTCGCACAACTGTAAGATGCAAAGATCCTCCTACAAAAGTGCATCAACCATCATCATCAGTTGTTTTATTTCAAACTTTCTTAAGTTTAAACCTAGACTATCAACATATACTTTGATCAAGTATCTTCGGGTCTCAATAGGTAAGCAATCATGGCACACCTAAACTTCAATAGGCATTTATCCTAATGACCTAAGTCTCATCAGGGCTGCTATGGTTCAAAACAACTCTCACCTCACATCTCCATCCATCCATCATTGGCATCCAGAGATTCTTGTTCAAACACACTAGGGCATCTATTTTCCTACACAAAAGCACTCAATCAACTAGGCAAAAGCGCTCAAACAACAATAGCACTATACTGACTCTACCATAGCGCTACTTCACCACAATAGCGCTAATTCAACTACTCAATAGTGCTACCTAAGCAAAAGCGCTATTATAACTACACAAAAGTGCTACTTTGCAGCAAAAGCGCTCAATTGACCGAGCAATAGCGCTCAAAATTCAATTGTGCTAAAACAACTATACAAAAGTGCTAACTTTGACAGAAACACTAAAATCACTACGCAATAGCGTCATTGCAGCACAATAGCACTAATTCAATTGACAAAAGCGCCAAAACAAAGTTCTAGTGCTATTGTCTTGACTCAACTTGGACCTAGCTAAAAACATATCAAAAATGCACAAAAATCAAAAATTTAAATTCACATACCGTTGGTCTGTAGTCGTCTGGCCGCTGGAATCAACGGACTCACTCTAAATGGTGCTCTGTTATGGGAACCGGCATCTTGACTGTTGCTTGCTCCTCCAAAAAGTCAAAACCAGAGCTCAAATTTCACTATGGTCGTGAATGCAAATGAGCTTGTTTTCACCCCTTTCTCCCCATATAAACCCTTCGACGTAACCCTAATTTTCCCCTACTCACTATCGTGGTCCCCATGAACTTCCCGAGCTTCTCATTTATTCATTTTATCTTTGATTTCTTCTATTTTTCACCAGTATTGCTAAGATCTTCTCTTCTACCACCATGCCAATTTTCATTCTTTTTCGAGAGATTGCTCAATTTTTCAAAATTTCTCGGTCCATCTCTCGAGGGGGCATACCACCCATTAAATTAACATTTTATGGGGCATTTCTTCACACCTATTTTTCTTTCTTTGAAATGACATGATAAACCGCATTGTCTCAAAGAGGGGCAAATGTAGTCACATAAATCTGTCAATTTTAATTAAATGAATATTTGCTATTTATTTGATTAAAAATTCACTAAACAATCAGTTAACTAAATTAATATTTAATTAATTCATCTTCAAACATTCTCCTATTAATTAAATAAACTATTCAATTTATTTTAATTAATTCATTAAACCAAATCCACAATCAATTAAATGAATAAATACTATTTATTCAATTTAATCCCCTTTCCTCTTTTAAATAAATTAAATAAAACATTTATTTAAAATCATTATTCCCCCCCAATTGCATTTTCCTACAAATGCAAGTTGCAACCACAAGTTGAAATAAATTAATTTTATTTTAATTAAAATCTTATTTTCCCTCACCCACCAAATCCACTTGCACTCCTAAATCCCCTTCTAGATTCTTCTAAACTCTTCCTAATTAACCTAATCCATCCCCTAATTATTGTCACATTCCTAAGCAACTTGGAGTCACTTCTCAAAGACTTAAAAGTCTTTGAAAAGCAATTAATGCTTTGTGTGTTCAACAATCTAACCTCCAAAGTCTTCTAAACCATTAATGGCTCTTACATAACTATTTATGGTTAACCCCTAACTCAACCTTCATGTGACTCATGTGTCTCCTCAAGCATTTATTGCTTTGACCATGGTTATCTCTTTTACCTTTGCACAAGAGTTTATCCATTGGATAAAAGCTTTATTCTTTGAATAAAGAGTTTATTCACTCAACCCAACCTTGACCTTAACTTCCAAGTTAACTCTCAGGTCATGTCATGCATTTAATGCTTATTCCCTTTCCTCTCAACCTATCTCACATTTGACACTTGTCATCCTGGGATTGGGTTGAAATCCCTCACATGGATTGAATGTCATTCAATCTTGACCCTTGTTGAGATTACTCAATCTCAACCATCCATTTCTCCATTTTATCTATAAATAGAACTCTCATTCCTCATTTTAAAATCCTCAAGCGTTTAGCATTCATAATCCAAATCCTGAAAACTTCTATGCATTTAATCTATAGTGAATTTTAGAGAGAGCATTTAGCATAAATCACATATATTGTCATTTTGGACTAAAATAAATCTTAGTTCATTTCATAATATATCTAATTAGTTTGTTTTACACTTGCATAGCATAGTTAATCATCTACAATCTTGAACCTTCATAAGCATCCATAGTGCAAAAAGTTGCAGAGAGCTACACTAATTTGGAACTTGGAGAGGAGAGGAACAAAGGAGAAGGAGCAAAGAGCATGGTAGAAGGCATTTGGAGATGTCTTATTGCATTTACATTCATAGTTAAATGTTTTACTTTGTTTTTAGTGTCTCTTTTGATATGTCTAATTAAATTAGTCGTTGGTTGAATAACACTAACTCTGATCATTGTTTCTTGTTGTTTTTGTGTGTTATACGACCACAAGTTTTAGTCTAACTTTGTCGTCGTTTTGCAGAGCATCATATATGATTCTATATTTGTGGTGGTAGATAGATTTTTAAAATGACACATTTTATACCTTGTAAGAAGACAACAGATGCGGTTCATGTAGCAGATCTATTTTTCAAAGAAGTTGTGAGATTGCTTGGGTTATCGAAAAGCATTGTTTCAGACAGAGATACTAAGTTTGTTGGTTACTTTTGGAGGACACTTTGGAAGAATATGAAGACATATTTGAAGTTCAGTTCTTCGTTTCACCCACAGACATGTGTGTTGGCATTATGGATGAATTGATTATGTGTTGCATTGATGTTTTGTCATTGATGTCAATACTAGCTGTTATGATTGGTTACCGGTAGAAGATCTAGTGTTACCGACAGAAGAGACTATCTGTTGGACACTTCCGACATGTTTGGATCAGTGAAGTATGTTTCATTTCATGTGATATTCTCCATAAGCATATTTTGGTCAATTGGTATTGTCTTGGTAATTGGATTCTATCATACACTCTAGTAAACCCTTACCGACATTGGTTTAAGACTTTACTGACAGAGCTTTCATTGAGGAATTTTGACAGGATGCATAATTGGTATTGTATATGGTGAAAATGGATAACAATAATAACAATATTGAAAGGCTAAATGAATTCAACCACAAAACCCTAGCCTAACAATCAACAAAGATCCACCATAACATATGAAGATTACCTAAGACAATGCAAATCACATGAAATCACAAAGATTATACCATCACATGTCCAATAGGGTTTTGATCTCCATTCTTCCTATCTCCATTGATTTTGCTTGATATATTTGCTCTCAGATTTTATATGCACAAGAGCTCAACAAAGAACGGAATGTGGTTGCAAGTAGGATCGTAGTGTAGTCAAGTCCTCCAAATTGTCGATTAGGTCATTAGAATGCTTGATTAGGGTTTGATAATGAAGGAAGCATCTCCTTAAATAGAAGACACAATAAGAAATGGAGGGATAAGATTGAGAGGTGTAAAAAGGAGGTCGGCTAGGATTAGAGGGTAGGTAGAGGAAATAGTAAAATAATGAAAGAGGTAGGTAGTGTAGGAATTAAGAGATGAATGACATGTGTCATAGGTAGAAAAGGCTAATGAATTAATTAAATAAATAAAGATTTATTTAATTAATAGAAGAAGTGGGATCAATTAAATAAATAAAATATTTATTTAATTTAGGAAAATGATAATTTAAATAAATAAATGTATTTATTTAAATGAGAAATAAGGCTAGAAGAGGATAAATGAATTAATTAAATAAATAAGGATTTATTTAATTAATAGAAGAATTAGGTTTAAATAATTAAATAAATAAAATATTTATTTAATTAGACTGGACAATTTTAGGTGTCTACATTTTGCCCCTCTTTGAGACAATGCGGCTTGTCGCGTTGTTTCAAAGAAGATAAGATGAACTAATACAGAGTTGCCCCAGAATGGGAATGATATGCCCCCTCGAGAGATTGGATGAAAAAGTCTGGAAAGATTGCAGACAATCTCTCGATAAGAAAGACAAGATAGAATGGACTAACCGGATAAAGTGACAAAGTCATGGGATAATGAAGACTGACTCGGGAAATGAAGGCGAGGGCTAGGGTAGGCTATAAGATAGACCACGGGCAAAAGACATCCTCATTGTCATCTACACCCTCACGAGATCACAATGCAGAGTGAGAAAAAGAGCAGCAGCAATCAACAGCGATGGCTTTCGTACACAGATTCGACCACGTTCGCCGATTTCAGAGACCAGCAGAGGCAGGAGAGCCGGTAAGTACCACCAAACCTCCTCGTACTTTGACGCATTCAATTTTGTCATTAATGCATGCTAGTTAGCAATAAATGCGATTAGGAATAGGGCACAAAAAAAGTGCAAAAACGTGCAACCGCGTCTGCGTCGGTTCCAGGCGCGTCTGTGTCCACCAGGCGCGTCTGTGTCGGTGCCAGGCGCGTCTGCGTCTGGAACCACGTTTGTGTCTAATGCGGGTGCATCTGCGTCCTGAAGGGGCGTTTGTGTTGCAAAGTCGCGTTTGTGACAAATGTAGGCACGTTTATGTCAATCAGGCGCGTCTGTGTTGTTCAGGCATGCTTGTGCAGTTTATAGGCGCGTTTGTGAGTTAGAAACGTGTTTGTGTCTGAAAATGCAAGGTTTTGGTCTTCTAGGTCAAATTGGCAGTTCTGTGATGAACATACGCTGTCGATTGGATAAGCTGCTGAGAGGATACACTCAAGCAGGTCCTCTAGGAAGACTAGGATAGATCAAGGCACTTTGTGATGAACAGGGAGCACCAAGATAGAGTACTTTGTGATGAACAGGGAGTACCCAAAGTATGAGCAGCATTTTGTGATGAACAGGGAGTGCAAAATGTGAGTAACACTTTGTGATGAACAGGGAATGTCACATACGTAGTACTTTGTGATGAACAGGGAGCACTACTAGGATAGATAGCAACACTTTGTGATGAACAGTGAGTGTCACTAGAATAGATAACCATATGCATTTAGATAGCGAGTAGCATTTTGTGATGAACAGGGAATGCCACCATGACTGACGTGATTGATTTGTTTGACTGCAGGAGTATTTGCCTATGCTAGAGTCACGGGAGAGATTCCCGTCCACACAGAGGTTGCGACCGGAGTTGTCTTTTTAGGATAGAGCTGCCATCGAGGAGATGGGTTTGAGACACGTATTGTATGTGCCTAAGTTTCAGGCAAACATGGGTTTGCTGATTACGCTGGCCGAGAGATGGCATTCAGAGACATGCACATTTCATTTGCCGATGGGTGAGATGACAGTCACCCTCGAGGATGTCTACCGGATTCTGTGGATACCGATCGATGGAGAGCTGATTCCATATGATTGTGACGGAGACAGGGAGGCATTGAGACGGGTGTTCCAGGATCCCAGACTAGAGATGAGAGCAGGACATGTGGCATGGGATACCATGATTGCGACAGGGTTAGCTTTGCCAGCTGTGATTGGAGGAGCTATCAGTGGGTTCCTATGTCCGGACAGAGCGACACGGGGGTTGGCAGTGGGTTGGGGAGGAGCACTGGAGATATTGGTGACGCAGCACACCAGATATGCGTGGGGTCCATGTGTTTTGGCCCACCTATATTATGAGCTTCACCAGTTTGTCTACCATGGATCAGTAGGACTGAGTTGTGGAGTGACACTACTGCAGGTTTGGGCATACGAGCATCTGCCTATCATGCGACCGATACATTTCAGAGGCAGGGGTCATGGACGGATTTTTGTTCATCTGTACGACATGATCACGTCACAGCCTCGGATTGGCAGGTTAGAGCATTGGCGGCGAGTGATAGATGACATTGATGTCGTCATCTGGAGGTCGTATCTAGGATGCAAGGAGTGGGAGGATGAGGCAGTGGAGCTGCCTTACACCTTCTGGAGCAGGTATTTGATTGGGCGGATGCCCTATATACTGGAGAGGCAGCTGGTAGACAGGATTGGCCGACAGTTTGGCCGGCTCCAGCGGATGCCACGAGGCTCGGGTATGTATGCCCGTACAGTTAGGGATCAGGCGTAGTTTGGGCCTTTATTGTCATATGATCAGGCAGTCACACAGCTGGCAGAGATGATACCTCTTCCTTGGGACATGTGGCCTGAGATTAAGGATGTCGGGATGGATGCAGAGTATATAGCGTATTGGGCAGAGCATCCATTCCCCCGATTGACAGATCCAGGAGAGCTACTGGATGGAGATGGAGGAGGAGATGATGATGATGATGATGATGATGGTGGTGGGGGTGATGGGGGTAGAGGCCGACGGCGGCGGAGGGGAGTAGTTGGGGAGAGGAGGGTGGCACCTCGGAGAGAGGGTGGACAGGAGGGACAGGCCCAGGTGGTGAGGGGTCGCGGTGGAGTGCCCCTGCAGGTACCAGCAGCACAGGGTCCTAGAGCACAGGGACAGAGACAGGGACAGGTGCAGGGATAGGTGCCAGTATAGGCACAGGGACAGAGATAGGTACAGGGACCTAGGCATGTACCAAGACAGGTACAGGGAGAGGTACAGGGGCAGGCACCCACAGAGGGAGAGCCACAGGCAGAGGCAGAGGTAGAGGCAGAGGGGGGTGACCCAGTGGAGGCTGAGCTGCTGGATCTGAGGGAGATCTGCCAGGGCCAGGCAGATGAGATTCAGGATCTAGAGAGGGAGAGGGATCGGCTCAGGACCAGGCTCAGGGATACTGAGCGAGAGCGGGATCAGGCTATCCAGCGCTACACAGAGGCTGAGACAGCGCTGAGGGCAGGGAGGCAGGCAGCAGAGGACACAGGAGCATGCTACGCATATGTCCTGCGAGCCGGAGAGGAGATTTCCTACTGGAGGGACCTGTATTATGGTGTCATGCCAGCAGATCAACGGGCGAGGAGCTTCCATAGACCATCGCGGACAGCGACAGCTACGGGAGGGAGCCGGAGGAGACAGGCATCGAGTGGTGGGGTCATGGGTCCTCCACCACCACCAGACAGGCAGGGTGATCCTGGAGCGGGTCCTTCTAGGGCTTAGATTCCGTCGAGGCCAAGCGGCTCCGAGGGAGGGAGTTCATCATAGCCATAGAGGGCTCCCTTGTATCAGTAGTTGTACCATTTTTTGTATTGTAGACACCTGCGGGTGATTGTAGCCATATGATTTTTTGACATCATTGTATCATGACATTTTTTATTATATATATGAGAGATGATTCATTTTTGCGGCAGCTATATGCATGTGTACCTATGTGATGAGATGTTCTTATGTGATGCTTATGATATGGATGCAAATATTTACATGATGCAATGCAATATTTTTGTTCTTTTATGTTGTATATGCGATGCATGATGCAAATGTGAATGTATGTGATGAAAATGAATATGATAATGCAAATGTAAATTGTGCTAACAGGTGTTGTGTGCAGGATGTGATGCAATTGTGATATCTATATGTATGTGTGAAATACTTATATGTGGTAATGCAGGTGCAGCTACATGAAATGCAAATGTTTTTGGTGTGTCATTATACTCAGTCATGTGATAGCGGGCTATGCGGACTCAAGAAGGACGATGGAAGTCAATCAAGAAAGGGGGGATGGAAGATAGAAGATATGAAAGTGAAAGAGCTTCTTGTGCGTTATCATCATTGAGCTTTATTATGGCAAGTAGGTTATGACAATCGAGGCATGTGTTCGACCCAGAAAGTCATTGTACCTATTTGCATGGAGATAAGACAGTCACAAACAAGGAATGCCCCAGTTCACACTAGACTCACAGTATCCTTATATCCTTGGACAAGTCATAGCATTACTAAGAGACAATCCACAGACAGAAAATACAAATAGGTGATGATACCCCATCCTTGCCTTTCTAGTCAAAGACATCCTCGAGATAGAATCTCTAGTCAAAGACATCCCGGAAAAGCTAAAAGACATGTCACCAAAAAAGATGAAATCAAAAGAAAACCAAGACTCGACACCAACATCCACTGTAGTCCTCAAGTTTAGTGTCTCTTGTCACTTGTATAAGTCTTATTTTATTGTGGTCACAATGTTCACTTTCACAGAAAGGATAGATAGCACTGAACCATAATGTTGTCTGAGTCTGTTGAAAGATTTGATTTGTTGAAGCCCATTGTTGCTGCTGTGTCTCATCTGGAACTGACTGAATCCATGAAACTGATACTTTATTGCGGAGAAAATGAAGCTTTATTGCTGATTGTGCGCGAATAGACTGGAGAAAGCTGGAAGAAACTGTACTCCTCGAAACATGTGATGTTCTTAGTTCCACACCCATCACTAGACATAGGATTTGCCTTAGCCACAGATAGGATCTGATTTATTATGGATGGAAAGGGGTGAAAAGGGATGGTTAGTATGAATGGCTAACCAATCTTGGGTAGATCAATAACAAGCCATGATGGGAATGGGTAAGTTTATTGTGAGCGGATTGGTCGTGAGTGTGTGCAAACTGAAATGATGAAAGAGAATCCTGAAGGAGGGAGGAGCAATGTCTCTACGCATGGCACTGGGAACCCAGTTTTCACCATAGTACTTGCCCAGGGCGCCACCGAAGTGGTTTTCACCATTGGACGAAATTATTTCTCTTTACTTTTTGATTTTTCAATGTTTTTTGTGTCACAAGGCGCCTGTTTGCCAGGTTTTCACCAAGTAACGATTTTTTTGTTTTATAATTTTTTTTTGTATTTTTGAATTAGGATACTCTGAAGAGCTATGTGTAGAACCTGCGAAGGTGCATGCTGTTGATAGGATCCTCCAAAGGTGCACCTTCTATAGTAGAGAGCTGATATGCCCCAGATCCATAGACTGTCGTAACGATGTAATGACCCAGCCAATTTGGTTCAAACTTGCCCTTCTTCTCTCTGTCTTGCTGATTTTGGGGATTTTCTCTGAGAACCAAGTCACCTACCTCAAATGTGCGAGGCTTGACTTTGTGATTGTAGCTGCGACTCATTCATTGTTGGTAAGCCTTGAGATGATTAAAAGCAATTTGTCTCCGTTCATCCAACAGTTCTAGTTCTTGTAAGCGAGAGACCCTGTAGTCTTCATCAGTGATGATGTTTTGCAAAGAGACCCGTAAAGAGGGTAACTCGACCTCAATAGGCAAGATGGCTTCAGCGCCGTAGACAAGTGAATATGGTGTAGCTCCTGTAGGTGTGCGGACACTTGTGTGGTAGGCCCAAAGTGTAGGATTGAGTTGGATATGCCAGTTACGGCCAGCGTCGTCGACTGTCTTTTTGAGGATTTTAAGAATTGTTTTATTAGACGCCTCATCTTGGCCATTACCTTGGGGGTAATATGGTGTGGAGAAACGATGGGAAATATGGAAGCGGTCACAGAGTTCACGAACATCCTGATTTTTGAAAGGACGCCCGTTATCAGTAATAATGGACTTAGGAATACCATATCGGCAAATGATATAGTTAAGGATGAAAGTAGCCATTTGTTTTCCAGTGACTTGTGTGAGAGGCACAGCTTCAATCCATTTTGTGAAATACTCTGTGGCAGTGATAATGAATTTATGACCATTGGAAGAAGGAGGGTGAATCTTGCCTATGAGATCGAGTCCCCACTGACAAAAGGGCCAAGGAGACACAAGTGGTTGTAGTTCTTGTGTCAGCGCATGTATGAGGTCTCCATGAATTTGACATTGCTTACATTTCTTGACAAACTGATATGAGTCTTTCTCCATATTGGGCCAGTAATATCCAATCCTGACGAGTTTCTTGGCCAAGGTAGGACCACTAGCATGTGGACCACATATCCCTTCATGCACTTCACGTAACGCAATCTAAGCTTTGTCGCTTTCTAAACATCTAAGAAGAGTGCCATCTAGACCTCGTCGGTATAGGATATCAGCTAGAATGACATATCGAGAGGATTGGCGAATGAAAGTGCGGCGTTGGTTGTTTGATAGATCAGGAGGTAAGATATTGTCGCGAAGATATGTGAATATGGAACCATATAACTGGGATTCGGGACCAACAACGCATATCATTTCAGTAGGAGTGATCTCATATGAAGGAACCAACAGATTGTCTACCAGGAACTCATAGCAGGTCTCATTTTGAGGTAGATCAATTAGTGAAGCAATTGTAGCCATGGCATCTGCAGCACGATTCTACTCCCTTGGTATCTGCTCAAAATCTATCTTTGTGAAGTGTTGTTTCAAATCATCTACCAGTTGCTTGTAAGGCATTAATTTTTCATCTTTTGTTTGGTAATCATCAGTTGCTTGACGGATAACAAGTTGGGAGTCTCCAAAAACACGAAGTTCCTGGATCTTCCATTGAACTGCAATTCGTAACCCAGTTGTTAATGCCTCATATTCTGCTATATTGTTGGTGCAAGGAAATGATAAGCGGTATGATTTTGGTATAGAATCCCCTTGAGGAGTTATAAAGAGGATGCCAGCTCCTGCCCCATGCTGTGTGTATGAGCCATCGAAGTACAGTTGCCATGGCTTTGCATGTGACACTGTTAAAATGGATTCATCTGAAAATTCTGAATTTAAAGGAACATCATCTATCATGGGAGCATCTGCTAATTGATCTGCGATGGCTTGCCCTTTTATTGCTTTTCTGTCCACATACTCGATGTTGAATTCACTCAATATCATTACCCATTTGGCCAGTCGCCCAGTAAGTGTAGCTTTGTTGAGAAGGTACTTTAATGGATCAATTCTTGCAATCAACTTAGCCTTGTGAGTGAGCATATAATGTCGTAATTTCTGTGAAGCAAAGACCACAGCGAGACATGCACGCTCGATTGGTGTGTAGTTTAGCTCATATCCCACCAATGTGCGACTGATATAGTATACTGCTTTTTCCTTGCCCCCAGCAATTTGTTGCGCTAAGAGTGCCCCCAGTGCTGTTGGAGTAGTTGAAATGTATAATAACAGTGGTTGATCTGGAACTGGTGGCATCAGAACTAGTGGATTTAGGAGATAGTCTTCGAGCGTCTAGAAAGCCTGTTGACAGTTGTCATCCCATTTGAATTTGATGTTTTTATGTAGCAGGTGTTGAAAAGGGTTACACTTATCTGCAAGTTGTGCTATGAATCTTCGTATAGACTGGAGTCTCCCTTGTAAGGATCGAAGTTGACTAATATTTCTGGGTGGCGGCATGTCCAAGATAGCCTTGACTTTTGCTGGATCGGCTTCGATTCCTCTTTTGGACACAATGAATCCTAGGAGCTTCCCGGAGGTTACTCCAAAGACACATTTCTTAGGGTTTAATCTTACTTTGTACTTTTCCAACCAATCAAAGACAACTGAAAGTATGTCCAAATGTGTATCTCTGTCTATTGATTTACCCAAGAGATCATCAACATAATCTTCCACAGTTATGTGCATGAGATCATGAAAAATAGTGGTCATTGCTCTTTGATATGTAGCACCTGCATTTTTCAGCCCAAAGGGCATGACATTCCAACAGAAAGTTCCCCACGGACAAGTGAATGATGTTTTATGTTGATCCTCGGGTGCAATTCTTATCTGATTATAGCCAGAGAATCCATCCATTAATGATAGCATTTCATGACCTGCTGTGAGATCAACGATCAAGTCAATATTTGGTAATGGGAAGTCATCTTTCGGACAAGCTTTGTTGATGTCTCTGAAATCTGTACATATTCTGATGCTGCGGTCTGGTTTACTGACAGGTACTAAATTGGAGATCCATTCGGGATAATCAATTGGGCGTATGAATCCGACATCCAATAATTTCTCCAGCTCTGCTTTGACTAGTAATGCCACTTGTGGATGCATTTTCCTTAATTTTTGTTTCACTGGCTTTGCCCCCGGTTTGACTGTCAAATGATGCATTACCAAATCCGGATCCAATCCAGGCATATCAGCGTATGACCATGCAAAGTTGATTTGTCGTTCTTTGAAGAAGCTTATGAATTTTGATCTTTCGGACTCTGTTAATGATTGAGCCAGGAATATGTTGTGTGGAACCTCTTCTGTACCAATTTTTGTTTTGATAGTCTCCTCTACCAACATGGATGACTTTTCCTCATATGATGATGGGAGAATGTCGAGCCTTCCATCTTCGGGTGCCTCAGAGAGGTTTTCGCCCTCAGATACGTCCTTTCTTTTTACTTTTTTGGGGTCAGATAGCGCCACAGTGTGGTTTTCGCCATAAGACCCTTGATTTGTTCTTATTTTCACATTTTTGCGACTGGAAGGTCCGACACCCTCACCAAAATATGCCATGTTGTTGAGTTCTATGGTGTATCCTGCTTTGTGGTCCCCAGGGGGAAGATCATCTCGTATGCCAAGATAGTCAATAATAGCTTCGTCATTCTGAAATGTGTCAAATTGTGCTGGTCCTTCATAATCCCAGTCAATGAGTTGGTGGTGAACAAGGGGAAGGCCTTTAATGTTTTCAGAGTTTGTAGGGCTAAGAGTGAAGATATGGTTATATTCGGGTATATCGAGGCAATCGTCGAGGTCATCGATGGCACTCTCCTCGTCAGTTTCGATCGCAAGCGAATCCAAATTGTCGTTACTAGTAGCGCCTTCCGGGACAGGTGTCCTCATCCTATGTGATTTCGACCTAGAACCTTGAGACGAAGACTGTGCGGAATCCTTATGGGTTGTTTCTTGACCAACTCTGAACTTTTTATAAAATTCCTCTTCTTCTGTGGGTTCATCTGGCTCTCTGAATGTCTCGGTGACCTCGTAGTCACTGGAGGATTTGTCTGAACCCCATTCCCATTCGTTGGAATCTGTGGAATAGCAATCTTCTTGTTGAACTTTGGCAACTTTGATTTGTGATGCCTCTTCTGTCCTTTTTGTGTGGATCTTGGAAGTCAGAAAACCAAGTCCCTTTGAGCGTTCTTTTCTTACAGTCAATTCAGGTTGTAGGGGTTCCATGACGCCTTCTTTGCGTAACCCAAGAGGGCTTTTTCCATCATACCTGAATTTTTGTAGAATCTTGAAGCCTTTGCCATATTTCTCACAAGGTTTATTGATCTAATCATGTGTGTCATCTTCAATGTCTTTATAGAGCATTTTGTATAAATCTTCCTCTTCCAGTTCGCCCCATCTTTGAAAGGTAGTAGGATCCCATTTGAGCGTCATGATGAATGTTTGCT
This sequence comes from Cryptomeria japonica, assembly GCF_030272615.1. Classification (NCBI taxonomy): domain Eukaryota; kingdom Viridiplantae; phylum Streptophyta; class Pinopsida; order Cupressales; family Cupressaceae; genus Cryptomeria; species Cryptomeria japonica. Next base: position 703,334,603 of record NC_081408.1, read on the forward strand.
TGTTAGGATGTGGCCTTCCAAATTCTTTTGGAGAGCTCATGACTTTTCGTAAATACATGGTCTGATTTAAAGTGTATTCTCCCATGCCTTTGTCCTGAAATCTGCCTTTAAGTTCACCTTGTTTTGATGTCGAAGTTTTTAATGACTCAGGGTCAATGTATGCCGAAGAAGGAACAGCTTCACGATTATTGGGAATGATGGTCTCCGTATGTGATCTCAGGTTATTGCAATATATGAACGGATTAGGATCACCGTTAACTGTTACCTCGACTCCATTATGAGGAAACTTAATGCATTAGTGATATGTCGATGGGACTGCCCTCATTTCATGAATCCAAGGACGTCCTAGCAATATATTATAAGTGAGATCTAAATCCAGGACCTGACAAACCACATCCTTTGTAACTGGCCCAATTCTTAGAGGTAAGGTGACCGTGCCCTTGGATGAGCGTTCTTCATCATCATATGCCTTGATGGTAATTTGATTCTTTGAATTCACAGCTTTATCGGAATATCCCAATTGTTTAATGGTGCTCAATGTACAAATGTTTAGACCAGCTCCTCCATCTATCAGGACTCGCTTTATTCGATGCTTGTGTATGAAGGCTTCAATATGTAATGGTGCATTATGTGGCTGACTTATGGAGGCGTCATCAGCTTCTGTGAATGTAAGGGAATTTGGAATGGATAGGTATCCCACCATGGCTTGAAATTGGTCCACGTTTAGATCAGTAGGAACGGCGGTGTCTCTCAAGATTTTGTCAAGAATAGCTTTATGAGCGGGGGATATGCGTAAGAGCTCAAGGATGGAGATGAGTGCGGGTGTCCTCCCTAACTGTTCTACAAGGTCATACTCAGGTTTAGTAGATGAAAAAGCGGTGTTTTTAGTGGAGGCACCTGGCAAAGTAATTTTACCTTGATGAGTTGTAACATGACATTCAGAGGTAGGCTCGGAAGAAGATCCAACACCTCTTAGAACAATCTTGGGTCTCTGAGGAGGATTCTCAGGATTTTTGTTCTTGATGGTAATAGTAGAGATATGATTATCCATTGAGATGTGATTGATAGTTGAGTCATAGTTGTAAGGTGCTCTAGTATAGTTGGCCTGATCATCTGTGACTTGGGCTTTTACTTTGTCATGCTTTGGGAATGGTTCCTTAAACATCTCATGTTCTTGATTAGATGAATGTCCCTCAATCTCAATGTCACCTCTATCAATGAGATCTTGCACGATATTCTTTAGTCGATGGCAATTTCCTATCTTATGACCCTTGCTCTTATGAAACTCACAATACTCATCATCATTCCACCAATTTGGTTTGACCTTTGGTTCATATGGAGGAAAATCTGGAACTGTGATCACTTTGTTTGCCACTAGCTTTTTGAAGACTGATTCAAGTGGTTCTCCCAATGGAGTGTACTTCCTTCGTGATCTGGAAGTTGTTTGAGTATTCACTTGATTGTTTGTAGAACTTGATCCTGAAAAGATGAACTTGGGTCTCACTGTATTGGCATCAACAACGCCATCATTGACTGTGTTCTTGTTTTTATTCCAAAATCTTGGCTTGTCTTTTCCTTTAAAGTCATCTTTGTTTTCCTTGAATAGCTTGATGACTCCTTGTTCAATTAGGACCTTTTCTGTTGCTAAGCCCTTTTCAATAACATCCTTGAAGGTGGACAAACAAGCTTTCCTTAGATCATAGCCAATATCCTTGTTAACGTTTTGAGTGAACATTTCTACCATTTGTTTTTGGGGAATTTCACAAGAGCATCTGCTAGCTAGATTTCTCCATCTTTGTAAAAATGACGCAAAAGATTCTCCCTCCTTTTGCTTAGTATTGCACAAAGTAGTGACTGAGATATCTGTTTCTATGTTGTAGGAGAAATGTTGAATAAATGCCTCTGCTAAGTCACCCCATGACTTAATACCAGGAGGTAATTGAGAGAACCATTCCATAGCTTGATCGCCTAAGCTTTGCGGGAACAATCTCATCAAATATGTTTCTTCTGCCGCTACCTCTATGCAAGCTATGAAAAATTGTCGTATGTGTGCCTTGGGGTCTCCTTTTCCTCTGTACTTGTCAAATTTTGGCGTCACAAAGTGTGCCGGAAATGGAGGCATTGGAATGCTCTTATCAAATGGATAAGGACATATGTCTCTCATAGTGTATGTTGGTTTTGGTGTACTCATGTCCTCCATTTTCTTTTGTAAATCTCGGATTTGTTGCTCCAAATTATTCTTAGGTGGTGATCGATTTCTTGTAGCATACCCCATGTTTGGGACACCAATTTGAGGAGGAGCTTGTTGCATGTATGGATGATATTGATCATAGACATGTTCATATGGAGGAGGCTTATATTGATGCGGCATATAGGGAGCACTTGGTATAGCTTCATGTTGAGGAACCCCATATCTATTTTGTGCATATATACCATATTCTATAGGTACGTCGGGCTCTATTGTGTTGCCCCCAAATTTGACATGAGGTTTCCTTATGTCCAAATTTTGAGCATGCCTTTGAGTGTCCAATTGTTTTGATTGATCCATAGCTTGAGCATGTGATTGAGCATATCTATCTGCATAAGGCTTCCACAATGGTCTTCGAAGGTAAGTATCATATGTTTGACCATGTGTATGTGTGACTTCTGGTTTTTGAAGCAAAGCTGATGGTGATTCAGGTACCATATGCGGTCCTCTATTTCCTCCACTATTGGGTCTCCTTTGATCCATGTTGGAGTGAGTTTGTTGCGAGGGTCGGTTTTCCATAAGTTGAGACATGTCAAAGTCATGAGGTATTTTAGCTCCACTTTGTGCCATCATGTGTAAGAAGTATTGTCTATCCCTCTTCATTATCTCTTCAACCAATCTATTGAAATGAGGATTCATTATGGATTCTTCTATATCTGTTGATTGTATTGAAAAGTTGTCCACATTGTCATTGTGTGTAGCCTTGTTGTTTGTAGTGTCTACGTTTTCCACATTTGGAATGTGTCTATAAACATCCATGTCAGGCAATGTAGTGTGCTCAGGATTGAAAAATAAATCATTGTCATACTCATAAGAACTCATGTTGGTGGACTCTTGAGCTTCTTTAGCTTTTCTCCTAGATTTTTGAAGACGGGTTTCAACCATGAACTAGGTGTTTGACCAAGATGTGTAAGACTAGATGAAAAATGGAAAGAGTATGGAAGACCAAGAGTTGTATGGAGTCTAAATGAATCTTGAGGTGTACTTGCAATGTCCAAAGTGTAAGACCAAGTATGTAAGTAGTAGAGTAGGTGTGACTTCCAAAGAGAGGATAGTTTCTCTTGATGAGGTAAGCTGACCTTGACTCTAAGTAAAACCAAATGAGACCCAAAGGTAAGAAACCTTCATGAGGGACCACTTAGCAAAGTGTTGTTGTATGTAGTGTGTTGACAAAGTATGATGAGGACGAGCAAGTGACCTTTTGACTCAAGTTTAGACAAGTATGAATGTAAAATGAGATGTGAAGCAATGATGGACTATGAGACCCAGAGACAGGTTGAATGCTAGATGAAACCTGAAGAAACAACCTAGGAAGCTCAAGTATTCCGAAACTGATTTCTCTTGTTTGTTGGACTCTGAAATTTTCTTACAATTTTGAACACAGACGCGACTGTATACTTCATAGACACGGTTTCCGGACACATACGCTACTCTGTTTAACCCAGACGCGCTTCTGCGATTTTCTTGTTTATGTTTGCTGGACTGTAAAGATTTTGCAATTTTGGACACAGACGCGACTGTATACTGCACAGACGCGGTTACCCGACACAGACGCTACTCTGCTTAACACAGACGTTGTTATAAACACAGACACTATTCTGCCCTTCACAAATGCACTTAGACAACACAGACGCGGTTAAAACAGACACAGACGCGTTTCTGTAAACTTCGTGCAATTTTTCCACACTGTGAAGTTGTTTTGTTGTGACCAAATCCAACTGTTTGACTGTTTTTCGTGACAAGAGGACACAATGCTGATGAGGACTCAATGTTTGCAAGTGTTTAGACTGACAATGACTCCAAGAAAAGTGTGTTGTTTGATGTAAAATGTTTTGCATACACTTGAAGACACAAAAGACACAATGTTTTGTTGTTTGGTCTTGAATGTTTTGAATGTTTAAAATAAGTCAAGCACAATTCTTATGGCTGGCCAAGACAATAGTTGTTGATCCCACATAGGGTTTTACCCCCGAGGCTACGCTATTCAGAGCGGATACTTAGATGCTTGACCTCACTGGCTCCACCCTCGGCACTCACTTCTCGGGTCAGCCAAGCATCAGTCCCCATGAAAACTCCCCATGGCGAACTTTGTATCTCTACTAAGAACCATATGTGTGTGGGCCGCTACCAGAGGTCCGACCTCCTGCCCCAACAACTAGAAGGATTTGGGCCTCTAAAACAAAATGGTGCTAGTAAGGGCATCCGCTCGTGTGGCCATACATGCGGCACTTTCAGCTCTGTAAATACAGAAGGCTCCTAGCCGGTAGGGGTTACGCCCTACAAATGATCAAATAAATTTGATCAAACGGGTTTATAGGGAGACATAGTGTCGGTATGAACTAATCAGCACACGTTATCCATAGTTTTCACCATGAATACATTTGATTATAGTGGTTCGGATGAGGTGGGTTTTCCTCGCTACCACTTGGGTCGTCCTCTTCTCACTAGTAGTCCTAATGACCACACGGGAAGATAGGCCCTCTAAAGATTAAACAAAAAGAGCCTATTGCTCAAGACACAAAAGACAATGATTCAATTTTAGTGCACCAATGGAAGTGTTTGCTAATCTATGAAAACAAGGCACACAACAAAATTTCAAAACCCTAGCCAAGGACCTGCAACAAAATTTGTTAGTAGTTTGGGTTGTTTCAAATGATCACCCCTTCCTGCAAGCACACAAGTTAGGTAAATTTTAGAAACCCAAAAGACTTTGTGAAAGAGGGGCCTTCAACCAAAACATTTTAGCTTCCAAGGCGAGCTGCACCAACTTAGTTAGCTAGATCTGAAAGGGTTAGTCCAAAAATAAACCAGATCTGAAACCCTAAGTACGAAATCCGAAAACCGAATCAATGAAAATTTGAAAATTTTGAAACATTCAAAACACGGACGCTATTACCTACGACACAGACGCGTCTGTATGACACAGACGCGGTTCTGTGACTCACAGACGCGGTCAAAAATCACAGACGGCCTTATCGGACACAAATGCGATCAAAAACAACACAGACGCGCTTAGAAAACACAAACGCTCCTGTCTGAGACCTGCAAAATAAAATTTGTCAAAAACACAGACGCGACTCCAGTATCCACAGACGCTCCTAAAAATCAGAGACGCGATCCGAAAGTTCGTAGACGTGGAAAAACCTAAAATGTCGTCGAAAAATGTCCGATCTGCAACTTCAAAAACGCAAAATCTGCAACAAAAAAGGTTAAATGCAAAGGGACAAGAAGTCCCACCGGGCGTGCCAAAATGTATATGGTGAAAATGGATAACAATAATAACAATATTGAAAGGCTAAATGAATTCAACCACAAAACCCTAGCCTAACAATCAACAAAGATCCACCATAACATATGAAGATTACCTAAGACAATGCAAATCACATGAAATCACAAAGATTATACCATCACATGTCCAATAGGGTTTTGATCTCCATTCTTCCTATCTCCATTGATCTTGCTTGATATATTTGCTCTCAGATTTTATATGCACAAGAGCTCAACAAAGAACGGAATGTGGTTGCAAGTAGGATCGTAGTGTAGTCAAGTCCTCCAAATTGTCGATTAGGTCATTAGAATGCTTGATTAGGGTTTGATAATGAAGGAAGCATCTCCTTAAATAGAAGACACAATAAGAAATGGAGGGATAAGATTGAGAGGTGTAAAAAGGAGGTCGGCTAGGATTAGAGGGTAGGTAGAGGAAATAGTAAAATAATGAAAGAGGTAGGTAGTGTAGGAATTAAGAGATGAATGACATGTGTCATAGGTAGAAAAGGCTAATGAATTAATTAAATAAATAAAGATTTATTTAATTAATAGAAGAAGTGGGATCAATTAAATAAATAAAATATTTATTTAATTTAGGAAAATGATAATTTAAATAAATAAATGTATTTATTTAAATGAGAAATAAGGCTAGAAGAGGATAAATGAATTAATTAAATAAATAAGGATTTATTTAATTAATAGAAGAATTAGGCTTAAATAATTAAATAAATAAAATATTTATTTAATTAGACTGGACAATTTTAGGTGTCTACATTTTGCCCCTCTTTGAGACAATGCGGCTTGTCGCGTTGTTTCAAAGAAGATAAGATGAACTGATACAGAGTTGCCCCAGAATGGGAATGATATGCCCCCTCGAGAGATTGGATGAAAAAGTCTGGAAAGATTGCAGACAATCTCTCGATAAGAAAGACAAGATAGAATGGACTAACCGGATAAAGTGACAAAGTCATGGGATAATGAAGACTGACTCGGGAAATGAAGGCGAGGGCTAGGGTAGGCTATAAGATAGACCACGGGCAAAAGACATCCTCATTGTCATCTACACCCTCACGAGATCACAATGCAGAGTGAGAAAAAGAGCAGCAGCAATCAACAGCGATGGCTTTCGTACACAGATTCGACCACGTTCGCCGATTTCAGAGACCAGCAGAGGCAGGAGAGCCGGTAAGTACCACCAAACCTCCTCGTACTTTGACGCATTCAATTTTGTCATTAATGCATGCTAGTTAGCAATAAATGCGATTAGGAATAGGGCACTAAGCTTAACCGGGACTGTAATCAGGCATGGTAGATTTTATTTCTAGCAGTTCACTCTATTGGATTTTTGTTCATTTATCTTGAGATGGTTGTAGCCTCTCTGTAGTCAGTGAGACTCTTTTCTAATGAGCAGTACGCTCTAGATAGTGTGCCTTCCTGCAAGTGCAGGCCCCTCATTGTAACACATACTTTCTGCAGAAGTATCATCTGACTGTGGGTAGGCTTCCCACCGTGGTTTTTCCCTTTATGGGTTTTCCACGTACAAATCATGGTGTTATGTGGTATGGTTGCTTTGAATTGATTATCTGGTTAATTGTTAAGTTGTATTATTTACCGGTATCTGTATGTGCTTTACCGGTACTTAATTTGTTTAAGGTTGTATTGTGGATTAAAACTTATAATATGTTAACAACTTATTCACCCCCCCCCCCCTCTCAATTGTTTACCGATTATCCTAACAATGGGTATCAGATCTTTGGTCCTCTTTTGCAGAAGCTTAACTGCTTGAGGTAGATCCTATGGCAACTAACACTTCTAATCCACCGGCAATTATTTTCAGAAGAGAAATCCCTAAGCTTGATGGAACAAATTATGGAATATGAAAAATTCGAATGGAGACTCATCTTAGATGTCTTGGCAAGGATATTTGGGAGATCACATAGAAAGGATACACACCTTATGATCTAGCATCTGGCAATCCTGCTCCTGTAGATCTGGATAAGAATATTGAAAATGATTGCAGAGATAGAGAAGCCCTCTTGTGTGCACTTACTGATCAACAAATCATCAGCTAAGGTTATGTGGGACAAATTGCAAACTCTGAATGATGGTGACCCTACTATCAAAATTGCTAAACTTGATGGTTACAGGGTAAGATATGAAAACTTGAAAATGGAAGACAATAAAAGAATTGTTGTGTTTATGAAAAGAGTAAATGAGATTGTTATGGGAATTCAATGTTGTGGAGGATTTATAAGTGAAGATGAAATAGTTTCCAAAGTCTTGAGAGCCCTTCCACTAGCTTACAAGGTGAAGAAAAGTACAATTAATAAGTTAATAACAATGAAAAACACCTCAGCTAACAGAGACATTCTGATTGGGAAATTATCCACTTTTAAGCTTGAAGAATTTGGATCTTCTAGAGTTGTAAAGTTTGAACCTGCTTTTCATGCATCGTCATCAACATCTACCAACAAAAGTGACTAGAAATCTCTATATGCAAAATAATTGGAAGACATGAGGAAAGAAGATGAAAAACTTGAGCAACTTGAAGCCTTATTTGCTAGAAGAGTACCTAAAGGACCAACTGGAAGTAAGTATGAAGGAAAAACACCTTTTAAATGTTTTACATGTAATAAGATTGGTAATTTTGCATCTAGATGTCCTGAAAGGAATGCAAGGTTTGAGAAAAGAGTTAATAAATCTTTTAAGCCTAACCCGAGAAGATATAGATTCAAGAAAAGAAAATGATGCTACATAGCAGATGAGGAAGGAATAACTGATGACTCTGGAGATGAACCAACAGAAGACTCTGCTAGTGGATCTGGAAATGGAAAGGAATGGGGTTTTTATGCTTTGAAGGAAGATGAACCGGAATTGGTTATCAAGAATGAAGAAAAGGCCCTAGCAGCAAAAGTTGAAGATAAGGATGAATGCGTAATTGATAGTGGATGCTCACATCATATGACAGGAGATAAAAGGAAATTTTTGTCCCTGCAAGAATATAATGGCGATCAAGTCAGATTTGGAGATGACAAGGCATGTATGATCAAAGGTAGAGGTATTATTTCTTTGAATGGCAAGCATAACACTAATAATGTCTATTATGTAGAAGGTTTAAGGCATAATCTTTTGAGTGTTGGTCAATTGGTTGATAAGGGTTTTCAACTTCAGTTTAAAGATAGAAAATGCAAAATCATTAACAAAACTAGTTTGGAGATTGCAACTGGTATTCAGACAGGAAGTAATATCTTTCGACATGTTTTATTACTCATATTGATAAGAGTTGGCTATGGCATAAGATGTTGTGTCATGTTAATTTTGATTTTATTGTTATGATTAGTTCAACTAAGGAAATTAGAGATATACCTAAGATTATGAAGCCTCATAATCCGGCATGTAAGGAATGTCAATTGGGTAAGAAAGTTAGAAGTTCTTTTAAGAGCATACATGATAAATCTAATGATGTACTTGATTTGATTCACACTGGCTTATGTGGTCCAGCAAGGACTAGAAGCTTTCAAGGTGATAGATATTTCATGTTGATTATTGATGACTATTCTAGAATGATGTGGGTGACTTTTCTAAGGGAGAAGTCTAGAGCTTTTGAGAAATTCATGATCTTTAAAGAAAAGGTTGAAATAGAAACTGGATTGAAAATCAAATGTCTAAGATCAAATCATGGCGCTAAGTTCACTTCTCATGAATTTAACAATTATTGTGAGACAAATGGAATCAGGAGACAACTATCTGCACCTACGACTCCTCAGCAAAATGGAGTAGTTGAAAGAAAGAATAGAACCATTTTGGATGCAGCTAGATCTATGATGATGGAAGCCAAATTGTCTCATATCTACTGGAGAGAAGCAGTGAGTACAGCAATCTACACATTCAACAGAGTTCACATCAAAGGTGAAACCGATAAGACCCCTTATGAACTTTGGTTTGGACATACACCTACTATTAAGTATTTCAGCAGTTTTGGGAGTAAATGCTATATCAAAAGAGATGATTCAATTGGAAAGTTTGATCCTAGATGTGATGAAGGGATATTTCTTGGTTACTCAATTCAAAGCAAAGCATGTAGATGTTATAACAAATGATTACAGAAAATTATGGAAAGTGCTAATGTGAAAGTGGATGAACAATACAAAAATCATTCTATATCATATGACAGGGAACCAATAGTGGAAATGATCATAATTGAACCAGCAATACCTCAACCAGTATAGGAAGTTGAGACAGTTACACTGGCACAATCAGAAAATTCAACTGTGACTGATGATCAGAGTAGTGAACCTGAAGTTCAAAAGACACCTAGGTATGTAAGATTAAATCATTCTAAAGATCAAATTATTGGAGATAGAAACAAGGGAGTTATGACAAGAAGAAAACTTGCAAATGAAGAGGTGTGTCTTATTTTTCAAGTTGAATTGACAATTGTTATTGAAACTTGTAAGGATAAACATTGGTTAAAGGCTATGGAAGATGAATTAGATCAGATAGAGAAGAATGAAACTTGGTCTTTAGTTTCCCGGCCTAAAAATAAGAATGTTATTGGAACTAAATGGTTTTTTAGGAATAAATTGAATGGGGATGGTCAAGTTATAAGGAACAAGGCTAGATTGGTTTGTAAAAGATACTCTCAAATGGAAGGAATTGATTATGGTGAGACATTTGCACCTATAGCTATAATTGAAGTTGTTAGACTATTTCTTGCCTATGTAGCTTATAAGAACTATAAGGTTTATAAAATGGATGTTCAATGTACATTTTTTAATGGTGAGCTTGAGGAAGAAGTTTACATTGAGCAACCCGATGGATTTTCATTGATAGATGATAAAGATATGGTTTGTAGATTGAAAAAATTTGCATATGGTTTGAAACAGGCTCCTAGAGCTTGGTATGCAAGGTTGGATAAATATCTTTTGAAGCTTGGTTTTACTAAAGGCAGTGCTGATAGTAATCTATATTTTAAGATCACTGATAATGATATTCTGATTATTGAATTTTTTGTTGATGATATCATTTTTGGAGGAGAAGATAAATTGTGCATGGAATTTGCTAACAACATGAAAAATGAATTTGAAATGTCCATGATTGGTGAGATGAAATTTTTCTTAGGTTTGCAGATTACTCAAACTGACAAAGGGATTTTTATCTATCAAACTAAGTATCTGAAGGAACTATTAAAGAAGTTTGGTATGGAGAATTCAAAACCAGTAAGTACTCCTATGGTTACAATTGATAAATTATCTATCAAGGATACTTCTACACCGGTAAATTTGATAAGGTATAAGTCTATGATTGGTGGTCTGTTATATCTAACTCAGACTAGACTTGATATTATGAATGTAGTAAGTATTATTTCAAGATATCAAAGTAATCCTAAAGAAAATCATGAATGTGTAGTAAAGAGGATATTCCAATATTTGCAAGGAATAACAAGATATGGTTTATGGTATTCTAGAAATGATGATTTCACTTTATGTGGATATGCTGACTTAGATTGGGCAAGTGATACTGATGACAAGAAGAGAACTTATGGTGGAGCTTTCTTTCTTGGAAAGAAACTGGTTTCATGGATCAACAAAAAACAGTCATGCATTTCTTTATCTACTGCAGGAGCTGAGTATGTTGCAACAACAACTAATTGCACTCAAATCTTGTGGATGAAGCAAATGTTGAAGGATATCACAGTAAATTGTAGTAGTTATCTACTGTGAAAACTCTGTAGCTATTGGCATTCTAAGATTCCAGTATTTCACTCTAAGACTAAGCATATTTCAATAAAGTATAAATTTCTGAAGGACAAGATTGAAGCAAAGGAAGTCAAATTGGTTTATGTGAACACTAAAGAACAGATTGTAGACATATTCACTAAACCGTTGTCTAAGGAATCATTTGAGTATTCGAGAGACAGGATAGGGTTTTTTGCCCCTCCAGCAGAGACTTCATTGATGAATTTTGTCATCAGTCCGACATGTATTATCAGAGATACTATTCATTCCAGCACTGATGAGTGGTGCTACTACTCAGGGGGAGTAGTCAGCTTTGAGATTCAGAGGTTTATATCATTGCTTTGATATTTTTGTCAGATTTTTGGCATTGATGTCAAAGAGGGAGTGATGGTAATGTGAAAAATCATTCAGAACCTTACAGAGATATCATTCGCAAGGGGAAAGCTATTGATTGTTGGTTGTCTTCCACAGGGGGAGACTTGTTTGGCATTTCTTAGTATTTAGATGTTTTTCACATCTAGTGTTGCCATCAATGCCAAAGGGGGAGATTGTTGGCATTATGGATGAATTGATTATGTGTTGCATTGATGTTTTTTCATTGATGTCAACAATAGCTGTTATGATTGGTTACCGGTAGAAGATCTAGTGTTACTGGCAGAAGAGACTATCTGTTGGACATTTCTGGCATGTTTGATTTCATGTGTTATATGCTCCATGAGAATGTTTTGGTCAGTTGGTATTGGCTTGGTAATCAAATGCTATCATACACTCTAGTAAACCCTTATCGACACTGGTTTAAGACTTTACCGACAAAGCTTTCATTGAGGAATTGTGATAGGATGCATAATTGGTATTGGTACAACTTCTTCATGGATTTCAAGATGTTGAAGATGTTCTTTATCGTGATTCAACTATTTGAAGACATTGCTTTGGCGTGGTAGACCCAGAATAGGTCTGGTACCTATCTAGGTTATGGACCAGTATCATGCTAACATGTACTCTACACGTTACTGGGATGTCTCGAGATGATTTATGGATTTGTTATTATTGTTTTCGTCTTAAGCCGACATGGCATATCATTGTAAATGGAATTATGTAATGATCTTATTGTAATATCTTTAGGTGGCCTACCTAATCGGTTTAGGCCTTAGGGTTTATATAAATAAAAGATAGAAACTCTTTGTAAAGTATCATGGTTATTGGAAAGGTCATGTTCAAGGAATGTAATGTGCGAATATTGTAATATAATTCAGGCAGAGGAGTTGGTCGATCATTGGTGATCAAATTGGATTCAGAAGAGGATTTAGTCCTCTGACACTGAGCTTAACCAGGACTGTAATCAAGCATGGTAGATGCTATTTCTAGCAGTTCACTCTATTGGATTGTTGTCCATTCATCTTGAGATGGTTGTAGCCTCTTTATAGTCAGTGAGACTCTTTTGTAATGAGCAGTATGCTTTAGTCAGTGTGCCTTCCTGTAAGTGCAGGCCCCTCATTGTAACACATACTTTCTGCAGAAGTATCATCTTACTGTGGGTAGGTTTCCCACCATGGTTTTTCCCTTTCCAAGTTTTCCACGTACAAATCATGGTGTTATCTGGTATGGTTTCTTTGCATTGATTATATGGTTAATTGTTAATTTGTATTGTTTACCGGTATCTGTTCCTACCGGCATCTGTATGTGCTTTACCAGTACTTGATTTGTTTAAGGTTGTATTCTAGATTCAAAGTTATAATCTATTAACAACTGATTCACCCCCACATCCATCTCAGTTGTTCACCGGTTATCCTAACAAGATGGACAAACCGAGGTTGTGAACAAGAATTTGGCAAATTTGCTGAGATGTTTGAGTGGAGATAAACCCAGAAGTTGGGATTTTATATTGGCACAAGTAGAGTTTTTGTATAATAATTCAGTAAACTGGAGTACAAGAAAGACACCATTTGAGATAGTTACCAGAGTGAATCTAATGCAGTCAACGTAGGGAGATCCAATGAAGGACAACCCATCCTTGCAGCCTAACACAAAATACCATGCAATATATACCGATAACCGGTAACACAATGCCAAAAATAGCAGAAAGAACAACCGATAACAACACAAAATACATAACCGGTAATTAATATGAATAAATCTTATTACAGTCTGAAGAATTACGAATCCAAATTGCCAGATTGTAGTCTAGGATATAAATAAAACTTACAACACAATTAGAAGATCTGCAGATCATCCACATGTCATATCGGCCTCCAAAAATAGTTTGTCAGTTCTACCCTAATCCGGACCTCAGTCCACTGGATTAGAATCTTGTCGGATCTACATCTTTGCTCGATCTCTAAACTTTATCTTCAATCTTCTAACTTTTGTCCTCTCAAATGATTCACACACCTCCATTTATACCATCCGTAAATAATAACAACTTAATCAAGTTGACCCAAAGACCAACCGGTTCATGAAACGTGCAACGGTAACATGTTGGCTCAAATCACTAAGAGCAACTTCCAAAATGCATAAAACAATGCACGGTCCTCTGGGAACATCGAACACAGCATAAGAAATATAAATCAATGATCCGCAAGTCATGGAGATCAACTGCAACCCAATCCAACTTCACTCAACACACTGCCAAACTAACCGATAAGAGCATATCAACCAGGCCAATACCAAAATTGATAACTCACCGGGATTAAATCCAAATGCCATGAAACTCAAACATGACAAAGACTAAGAACACAAGGGAATAAACCCAAAACCACAATGCTAAACACTCAAACAAGAATAAATGCCATAATCTAAAGCAATTCCACTAAAAACTACTCAGCAGGTAAGAACTAGACCAGTGCTCCTGCATCAGAATCCTAGGGGAGTTCCAGAATTGAAAGATATCAATCATGAAGCTAAGAGAAGTACAGAAGTAGAAACATTTGCGAATCATATAGAGGCATTACATTCAGAGGTAAAACGGTATTTGGAAGATATGAACCGGAAATATACGAAGAAGGAAGATGAGAGAAGAAGACATAAGGAATTTGAATTTGGAGATGAAGTGATGGTATATCAGAGAAAGGGAAGATTTCTTGTTGGAACATATAATAAGTTGAGGATGAAGAATTTTGGACCGTGTAAGATCTTGAGGAAATTTGATTCAAGTAATGCATGTGAAGTGGAGCTATCAGACACCCTGGACATATCATCTATTTTCAATATTGCAGATCTTTATCAATATCATTAAGCAAAACTCAGTGACAGTGAACCAGAATGAAGCAGTTTCTTGAGAAGAAACCAGATGAGATTGAAGAAGTTTTGGATAGCAGAGTCAGTAAGAGCACATGCAGCAAACAGTACAGAGAGTATCTTGTGATGTGGAAAGGTAGACCAGTTGAGGATTCTTCTTGGATTTCTCAGGCTGAGGTAGACCGTATTGGTTTTCCTCTAGCCCTTGCAAAGTGAGGGACTCACTTTTTACTTACCCCGGATGTCTGATGCAAGAGCATCCTTGGTTCTTGGCAATCTTGCATCACCCAAAAATATTTCCTTTTAGTTTCTTTGTTATTTTCAGCAGTTTTGTTTCTGAGAGTTACCGAATACCTTAGCGTTGATCATTTCTCTTGCAGAGCTGGATTTCAACTTCATTCTTGTTGATCTTTCTTGTTCTGGATATGTGTTTCATTTGGCTCTCTTTTTGACAAGTTATCGCTTCCAGATTGGTTGGCCATTTTTTGTTTCCCTTGGATGCTTGAGCTTAACAACTAGTTGGTGTTCCTGGATCTTGCGAAGCAATTCCTTGATTTGTGGAGCTAACTTATGATATGTGGGATGATCTTTGATGCCCAACTGACCCTCTTGCTGGTCTGCGCTTCATGGTGATTCTTTTCCAGAGGATTTTCATCTCATCTTTGGGCCGACCTATCTACATGTTTCATTTTCCTTTCTTTGGGGAATGTGATCTTTCTTGGATGACCGAGATATTTCTGGATGTTATATAATGATGTGTTTGATTGTAGAAGATATAGGATGGAGGATATAGAACATTAAATTGTAATTTGAATCCGATGTTTTCTTCCCAATTGATGCATATGGATGTATTTCTATAATAAGGCAGTTGCCTGCATGTAAGCCAAATGTTACCGACAATTGCATTTGAATCAATGAATTGATCCACATATGATCTAGCATTCTCTCTCTCTCTCTTGTGTCGTATTTTGTTATTTTGGTCTTGTTGCACAGACCAGGCTTCCTCTTTGGGGATCCTCCTATCCATGGTTGCACCATACATGCACCTATCCCTATACATTCAATTATCCATCGGGTTTGACCATATCTATGTGATGTAGGGGCATCTGGTTATTCTCTTTAATTTTATTTTTATTTTTTAATTTTTTTTATTTCAATCTCATTAGTAAGAATCAATTTGGGTAAAGGCAAATCCTATCACCACATGGGAAAGAAATTGGGTAGTCAATATAGTTGCCTTCGGTAGGAGGAAGTGAATGAATGAGGATAGTTGGAAGATTAATGGTTAGAGTAAATAAACTAGAATAGTTTGGAGGTAAAGGAAAGGATAGAAATAATTGGTTATGAACATTAGAGACAAAGAGGGTTTGATCCGTCAATGGAGATGGAAAGATGAAATAGTTACATGGACATGCAGGAAAGGAGACTGATGGGTAGAGAGGAGAGGTCACACAGACCAGACAACGCAGGAAGGTGAAAGACACCAGACAAAGAGGAGGTTTGAGTAGGAAGAAAGTCATCTGGCCTGGCAGGCCAGTTTAGGGTGAAGAGGTTGGAGGAATCAAATGAGGTAACAATATATGGAAATGGTTCAAGAGAAATAAAATTTGAGTGAAGTAGAGGAAAGAGGGAAAATGGTTGGGAAGAGTTCTGATAGAAACGTGATAGCTTGGGAGAACTTTTGTCCTCTAAAAATTAAAAATAAAATGTCATATTGATCGTGGAATAATCACATTGATTGTGAAGTAGAATTTGCTCGTAGAAAGACAGAGAGAAGGCTAAGTTGAAGAGAAAGGAAGGCATTGATCTTGTTTAGTTTGGTTTTAGAATGTTTGAGTAAATAATACAAGCAATTGTTTTGGGAATCATCTTTTCGTGTATTGCATAAATAAGATTATATTGTTTGATAGTTTCCTTTCTATTCTACTAATTGACTGAGACTTGTAATGATTTATCGTAGGAATAAATATTTGAAGGATTGACTTGTTTTGGAATGCATTTCCCTGGTTATTGCTTTGTTTTGAAATACATGGTTACCCTTTGTAGTCCATTTCTCTATTTTGATAGTAAGCTAAAGAAGTCTATCAGAGCATGATTGTGTGGCTATGTGTGTATGTATGTGAAAGAGTGTCATCATTTGGTATTAGAATATGAGTATTGGAGATTTTTTTCATCATTTGGTATCAGAGCATGAGTATGCAAGATTGTTTCCATCACTATGTCTCAATACATTTCAAAAAATGTGAAAATTGATCCCTTAGTCTAGAAATTGGTTGAAGGTTCTCTGTTCTTTTACTGCCATAAGTTTATTTAATAAAGATTTATACATTTTATTGAAATGAATTTATATCCAAATGCATTTAGTTTCACTCCTTTGATGATTATAAGATAGGATTAAATATCATTACCATTTTTGAAAGGATCATGTTAGTAATATTTTGATCAAACTACCTAAATAATTCTAGTTCTATGAGCATTTGCATGGTTATTTAAACTCTAGTGTTTATCATCTTTCACTTAAGTTTTCTAGGGATAGACAAACTCCACCTTTATACAAAGTGATAGTATTCCACCTTGCCTACTAGGGAGTAGGATGCTTCTTGTGTCATGGACTACAAATGATTCTCTATGACCAGAGTCTATTACTATGTACAACATGGATAAGGTTTGGATAGGATAGGTGAATACTAGAAAAATAAACGCAGCTGTACAAAAGATTGCACTATTTGTTAATATGTGTCCATAGTAGAAAGAAATTGAAGCTCGTTCAATGGTAAGAAATGAATAACAGCTCTTTTTACAATATATATTTTTATTTGGGTGGGATCGCAATTGTGTAATAACCCACCATAATTAACTCAACAAAATTGAGTATTCTTTTTTTTTGTGTGTGTTTAATTAATCATTATGTTTTATTCAATTGCATACTCTGGGCATCCATCCTTTTGGAATAGGCATTCATCCATCTGGAATGAGCATCTAACCATACGGGTTAGGCATTTGTCCATACGAGACATAAGATTTCATCTATCCAATACAAGATAGGCATCTACCCATATGGGGTAGGCATCTATCCAATCGGGATAGGAGGTACTCTAGCCAAAGACTTAGACTCATCGGGACCATTCCGGTCCTGAGCAACTCACGAAGTACTACACTCTTCTAACAGAAGTGCACCGATGTCGCGGTCCTTAGGAGTAATTAAATAACATAATACAAGCTTGAATTCTGCCTCGGAATTTGGCTTAAAGCCTCAGGAAGTCAAGCGAATCCATACGGGATTCCTTCCAAGTATGCATTGAATTACTTTTTTCCAATTTAATTATCTTTATATTTCAAAATAGGATTCTTACTCAATCCTTCCTTTACCAAGCCTAAACCCCACCCACAAATGCCTGAGTATGAGGGACAACTTCATCCCAAGACTGCCTACATACCCGATTCGGCACGGGATCAAGGCATAAAGTATGTAGTTCTATTTTCTATTCTATGGTTTGATGTAAACTAATTTGTGGGTATGCAACCCTTTCTAGGGTCAATGTCCCAGATAGTTTCTCTGCGGATGCTACCCACGATGGTAGCGCTTAAACAAAGGCTCAGGATGGCCTATTGTTTGTGGCCTAACAACTACATCCTAACACCTATCATGAGCGTCACCCTTGGCCAAATTGTCAATCACCAATACCCTTTCAAGATTAAAATCAATTTCATAAAAGCATTTTACTTAACCAACCCTAAAGGGGGTTTACTATGGCTTCTCTCAAAGGACGAAAAATCATTTAAAAATTATCTTATTAGATTATCGATCCAAGGGGGATTACCCGCCCCTTGGATTTTAACTTACAAGTGTCCCTTATTACTCCCCGGCGATTTATAGGGACGACGCCACAAACGTCGTTGATGTAGCTTTATTAGGCATTAAGTGCAGTAGTTCAACACGACGGCATTACCCGTAAGCGTGACCCAGAGGCATTGTATATACCGAACGCTACTTGGTTTTGGTTTTCCAACTTCCTTTGTTTAATTTTCTAACTTATGATAACATCATGCTTGAAAAATTATGAATTTAGACATTGCAAAGCCAAATTAATTGAAATAACTATGGAATAAAAATCATAACTAGAATTATTTATTCAAAACTTGAATATAATTTGCATAATAATGACAGTTAGGTAACTTGTATACTAACAATTAAACATATAATTTGCATGAACATGGGAACACCAATAATTGAATCAACGTAAAGATATTTGCATGAAGCGTAGGTAAGGTAAGTTGTATGCGAGAATGTCGCTTATAAAATCACTAACCCCAACATAGAATTTAGCTTAAGTCATTTAATTGCTAAGTGGATCTTAAGAGGACCTAAGTATCATTTAATATAAATTTGTTAAAACTAGTTATAAATTTTAAAAATTACTTAAGTTTAAAAAAATAATTATTAACTAAAATTTATTTACATATATAAAAGAAGAAATTTTAAATAAACTAAAGTTTTAAACATATATAAAAAAAAGAATTTCTTAAAAAAAGTAACATTGCCATCGGACTAAGTTTGATTGGCATTCATAAAGGTTAATGGGAGTGGGACCCCACAGGTCCCCTCCACTACCCTGCGGCCACTACCTGCAGCAGTGACCCCAGGCTAGTGGAGGGTACCGTAATGGTACCACTCCCCCTGAGGAGTATTAACTCTGAGCCGGTACGCACAGTACTATGTCGTGCGATATAAACATTTAAACACTTTGCATACCAATAATATCATATATATATATATATATATATATTTATATAAATAGATATATATATTTTATTATAGTTCATTTCAAATATTAATTTGTATAAAAGAGAATACATAAACAGGTATGTAAAAATAATATTAATGTAAGAGAGATTATCATGTTAAACCTAGGGATGAAATATATCAGAGAATTAAAAAAAATAACCAGAGAAGTAATTTGCTCCTGAGATGCACAGATTTTCAAGAAGTAGGCAGGTGTTTACACTGAAAAATCCAAGCTATCACAGAGGGATTATATTCCATTTCTCAACCAATGTCCAGAGAGGGGAAATAGAGAGTTATTTATAGGAAGATTATTTACTTTCATATTTCACAAGGAGGGAATTTGCTCGACTGATATTCACAGAGATTCAGCTAATATTCACAAGAAATTTTCATTCAACTCATTTAACTAATATTCACAGAGAAATATTATTCAACTCATTTCACAGGGAGATTTATTTAACTAAAAATCACAGAGAGATCTTATTTTAAGAATGAAATTCAGATTTCTAGAGAAGGGAAGAAATAAAGATTAAGATTCAATCTTACAGGGAAGAGTTTTATTTTCAGAAGAGGAGATTTAAAAATAAAGTAAAATAAAATAAGGGAATATGATTTTTTGCATAGATCAAAAATCTTGGAAAAACAAAAAGCAAGATTATGTGCATATTTCTTAAGGAAAATAAAATAAATAATAGAACTATCCTTCACTTGCATTATGTGGAAGAATTTTATCACTATTTATTCCTAAATAAGAAGAAATAGATTTATACTCAAATAAAACTTTTGAAAGGAGATCTAGAAGCTATATTTTCCTTTTGATAATATAAATTTCTCATTTGACAAAGGAGAGAACTTGGTTTTCTGAAGCTTGATGTTGGATCCTTTAGCTATCCTTGATCCTTCCTTGCAACTTGAGAGAGATTTTTCCAAAACAACAACTTAAAATCCTGCAACAAAAAGAGACTACCAAAGAAAAACTCGGGAAAATTTTCTTCCAAACATAATCAACTCCCTTCTTTGAACTTGCATATAATTTTATAAGAAAATTCCCTCCATTCCACTATCTTGAAAATTTAATTAAAAAAAGAGATTCTTTCCCAATTTTGGACTTCATGCAAATTGAGTAGACTTAGTGGGAGGAGTTACATGCAAGGTGGTGGAGAATCCTCTAGAAGCTTCTTATTCTTCCTACAACATGTGCCATAATTGGATGAGGAAAACTAAATAATAATTAAGAAAAATGTATATTTTCCATGTGTGTGTGTGTGTGTTTTATTATTTTATCCCTTTATAATATTCATTCAATCATTTAAATAGCTTATCCAAAAAAATATAATAGAGTTTGTATTTTAAATCCAAAAGTGATAAAGGAGGGTTGTGACATCCTCCCCCCCTTAATTTGTGCATCGTCTCGATGCACTTATTGAATGCATCCAAAAGAGTCTATAGTTCATGATTAAAACAAAAAAGGAAACAATTGTTGCATCTCCTTAGTATCTTCCCACGTGGAATTCTTTTCATCATACTGGTCCCATTGCACTTTGCACTGATCAACCTCTTTGTTGAGCAACTGGCATTGGCGCTTCTCCAAGATTCTGAATGGATCTATCATTATTCCTCCCATTTCCTGGACCTGTAAAGCATCCCAATTAAAAATGTGTTTCTCATTAGGTACATACTTTTTAAGAAGAGATACATGGAAGACATCATGGATTCGGCTCAACTGGGGAGGTAAGGCCAACCGATATGCAACTAGATTAATCCTTCCCAATATTTCAAAGGGTCCAACATAACGAGGTGCAAGCTTGGCCTTTTTCCCAAATCTTATGGAACTCTTGTGTGGCCTAACCCTTAGGAAGAATTTCTCTCCCACCTCAAACTCCCTTGGTGTTCTGTTTTTGTCTACATAACTTTTCTGCCTATCTGAGGCTTCCTTCAGTCTTTGCCTAATTTCCTTAGTTTTCCTCTCCATCTCTTTCAACATATCCGGTCCAATAATCACTCTATCTTCAAGACTATCCCAACTCAAAGGTGTTCGACATGGTCTACCATACAATGCTTCAAAAGGTGTCATTCCCAAAGATGTTTGATATGTATTATTGTAAGCAAATTCTACTAGAGGTAGGTATTCTTCCCATTTCCTCTGTTGGTCCATGCAATACATGCGAAGTAGGTCTTCCATAATCTGATTTGTCCTTTCTGTCTGACCGTCGGTTTCAGGATGGTATGTTGTGCTAAAATTTAGTTGAGTTTCTAGAGCCAATTGGAGAGTGGTCCAAAACCTTGAAGTGAATCTAGCATCTCTATCTGATATGATTTTCTCTAGTATTCCATGCAACCTAAATATTTCCTTAACAAAGCGCCTAGCCAAGGTAGGTGCATCATCCATCAGATTCCCTGGTATAAAGTGTGCCACCTTAGCGAGTTTGTCAATTACCACCATTATTGCATCATGCCTAGGAGGTGACATGGGCAACCCTTGCACAAAATCCATGCTAATAACTTGCCACTTGTGTTGAGGTACATCATGTAACTATAACAATCCAGCTGGATGTCTATGTTCTGCCTTTACTCTTTGACACTCTAAACATTTAGCCACATACTTGACAATGTCATTCTTCATCCCTTGCCAAAAGTATAGCTTCTTTAGATCTACATAAAGTTTGTTAACTCCTGGGTGCCCTGAATAAGGGGCATTGTGAGCCTCCGACAATGCTACTTCCCTTAAGTTTCCTGAATTAGGAATATAGATTCTATTATTGTATCTGAGCAACCCATCTTCGTCTATTGTATACCCTTCAATCTTAGGATCGGTTGGATCATATTCTAAAGTCAATTTGACTTGCTCATACCATGGCTCATGTCCTTGTTCATCCATTACTTGCCTTTTGAAAGAAGTTTTGAATGTTGCTATAGTCATCAAGTGTCTCCTCCTACTTAAGGCATCTGCCACCCTATTTTCCTTCCCCTTAATATATTCAATTTCAAAATCATATTCACTTAGAAACTCTAACCACCTTCTTTGTCTGGCATTTAAGTGGGGTTGGGTAAAGATGTACTTTAGTCCTTGGTTATCTGACTTCAATTCAAAGGGCTTCCCTAGCAAGAAGTGTCTCCATTTTTGTAGGGCATGCACAATCACTGCCAACTCTAAGTCGTGGGGCGCGTAATTGACTTCATCAGTCTTTAGCTTTCTGGATTCGTAAGCTACTACCCCTTCATCTTGGACAAGTACTCCTCCTAAACCTTCAATAGAAGCGTCTATTATGACTGTGAAGTGTCCATTCGGATCTAGTACCTTTAGAATGGGTGCTGAAGTTAGTTTCCCTTTCAAAATTTAGAATGCCTTATCACTTTGCTCTGTCCACACAAACCTTTTACCCTTCCTTTGTAATGAAGTGATGGGGTTTGCTATCTTAGAGAATCCTTCCACAAACCTCCTATAGTAACCTGCTAGTCTCATAAAGCTTCTTACCTCTGAAACATTTTTAGGGATTGGACATTCTACTATTGCCATTATTTTATTTGGATCGACTGTTATTCCTTCCTTTGATATTATATGCCCAAGGTAGTGAATCTTTCCTCGAAGAAGGCACATTTTGACAGTTTCCCATATAACTTATGTTCTCTCAACCTTTGCAAAACAATTTGTAGGTACACTAAATGTTCCTCTTCATTCCTAGAGTAAATCAATATGTCATCCAGGAATACCAAAACAAATTTATCCAAGTAGTCATGGAGTACACTATTCATTAGGTTCATAAATGCATTTGGGACGTTGGTTACACCAAAAGGAACTACTGTGAATTCATAATGCCCATAGCTAGTCCTGAAAGTTGTCTTCGAAATGTCTTCCTCCTTAATTCTAAGTTGATGGCACCCTGACAGAAGGTCTATCTTTGAGAAAATTGCTGCTCCTTTCATTTGGTCGAAAAGATCCTCTATGTGAGGTAAGGGATACCTATTCTTTATTGTGACCTTGTTCAACATCCTATAGTCGATGCATAGTCTTAAGGTTCCATCCTTCTTCTTAACAAATAAGACTGGCACTCCCCATGGTGATACACTTGGCCTTATTAATCCCTTAGCTAAGAGTTCCTCTAATTGCATTTTGAGCTCTTGTAATTCAGTTGTGTTCATTTGGTAAGGTGCCCTTGATACCGGTTCAGCTCCTGGTAGTACTTCGATAGAAAAGTCAAACTTCCTTTTAGGAGGTAAGCCGGGTAACTCTTCTGGAAAAACATCCTCGAATTCTTTTAAGAAGGGGGTATTTTCAAAGGTTGGAGAATTTTCCTCTTTTCCTTCATCAATTTCAACCATATAGATTAAGCCTCCTCTTCTCCTTTCCTTCTTTAATTGCATGGCCGAGATGGTTTCTATATTAATGGGTTTAAACTTTCCTTGGATTTTGACCTTTTTCCCCCCATCATCCAAACATTCAACAATCTTGTTATAGCAATATACATTAGCTTGATGGTCTGTTAACCAACTCATTCCAATAATTACATCATATAATCCTAGGGGTACCACATAGAGATCTACCCTTGTTTCAAAATCAGGAAATTGTATCCTTGCCCTCGGCAAACACTTAGTTACTTCCCTAGTTGCCTTATCCCCATATTGAACCATCCATGATGACTCCATTTGATTAAATTTTAATGCATATTTGCTTACTAATTCAAGTGAGATGAAACATTCAGATGATCCAGTGTCAATTAGAATTGAAATTGGTTGTTCAAATAGTGTACCTGTAGTTTCCACGGAAACATTCTGGTATCTTCCTCTTCGGTTCCTAACTGCTACATGAATCCTTTGTTGGGGCCCTTGTTGGGGTTGATTGGCCCTAATCTATCCTTGCATTTTGGGGCATTCTCTAGCAAAATGGTTTTCCCCACACATGAAGCATCCACCTGGAGGACCCCTCCTACCTTGATTTCTAGGGGGATCATTCCTTGTTTCATTGGCCCTGGGTGGATAAGTTATCTTGTTTTGCTGGTCATTCCTGTTATAGTTGCCTCTGTTATTATTTCCCCTGTTATTATTATTATTATTTCCATTCCTCTGATATTGATTAGAAGGTGGTCTTCTTTCGGAAGAATTATTCCTCTGACCCTTGTTGAAATTAGTGTTTCCATTGGATTCCTGCTTCCTTTTAAATGAGAGGTTCCCATTATAGTTCCGCCCTGCTAGTGTTTGGATCTTCCCCTCTTGGCTTAGGGACTTTTCAAGTACTTCATTCATGTTTTTCGATCCATGCATGTCAACCTCTGCCCCTATGTTGGTATTTAACCCCAAAATGAACTTCCTTGCTTGGCCTTCTTCATCTTTCTGGTACATAGGTACATATTTAAGCAACTTGGAGAACTTATCCCAATATTGTTGAATGGATAGGGGCCCTTGACATAGATTGTGAAATTTTGGCACCTTCTCATCAAAGAACAATTGAGGGAGCCACCTATCTCGGAAGTGGTGAACAAATTGATCCCATGTGACCGTATCCCTGCTATACCCATTTTGTTCCTTGGTGTTGGTCCACCAACTGGCTGCCTCCCCTGTGAATTGATAGGAACCCCATAAAGCCTTGGTTGTTTCACTAAAATATTTTAGCTCAAAATAATTTTCCATTTCATTTAGCCAATTCTCAGCTCCTTCACCAATTTGCCTCCCATCGAACTTAGGAGGGGTGATTTTCTTTAAGTCCTTGGAGAGTTCCAATATGTTATTTTCCTTTCTATTACCCATCATATTCCCTTGATTGCTACCAGGGTTTCCATTTTCGGTACCACTTCTATTTTCAAAGTCATTCTGCCTTTCCCTAAGGTCCTCCATTGATTGTTCCAAGAAGTTGATTTTATCTCTTTGTTCGATTAGAAGGTCGATTATAGCTTGGACCCCATCTTCGTTATTTCTTGGATTGTGTTGATCCTCTTCATGGTCTTCCTCATGGTTTTCTTCATGGTTTTCCTCATGGATTTCCTCATGGTTTTCTTCCCTTTGACTCCTAGTACGTCTTCCATTACCCCTTCCTCTTCCTCTTCCTCTTCCTCTTCCTCTTGCCATTCTAGGTTTTTACCTGAAAGTTAAATTATGTAGTTAGTTCTTGATTTAGGATTTTAAAATTTCATTTCTATCATTGCAAAACATTCCCTTAGTTGAATAAATTGAAGTGAGCACAAGGCCTAGATTTGAACCTTTGCTCTGATACCACATGTAATAACCCACCATAATTAACTCAACAAAATTTAGTATTCTTTTTTTTGGGGGTGTTTAATTAATCATTATGTTTTATTCAATTACATACTTTGGGCATCCATCCTTTTGGATTAGGCATTCATCCATCTAGGATGACCATCTAACCATACTGGTTAGGCATTTGTCCATACGGGACATAAGATTTCATCTATCCAATACGGGATAGGCATCTACCCATATGGGGTAGGCATCTATCCAATCGGGATAGGAGGTACTCTGGCCAAAGACTTAGACTCATCGGGACCATTCCGGTCCTGAGCCACTCACGAAGTACTACACTCTTCTAACAGAAGTGCACCGATGTCGCGGTCCTTAGGAGTAATTAAATAACATAATACAAGCTTGAATTCTGCCTCGGAATTTGGCTTAAAGCCTCAGGAAGTCAAGCGAATCCATACGGGATTCCTTCCGAGTATGCATTGGATTACTTTTTTCCAATTTATTTATCTTTATATTTCAATATAGGATTCTTACTCAATCCTTCCTTTACCAAGCCTAGACCCCACCCACGAACGCTTGAGTACGAGGGACAACTCCGTCCCAAGACTGCCTACATACCCGCTTCGGCACGGGATCAAGGCGTAAAGTATATAGTTCTATTTTCTATTCTATGGTTTGATGTAAACTGATTTGTGGGTACGCAACCCTTTCTAGGGTCAATGTCCCAAACAGTTTCTCTGCGATCGCTACCCACGATGGTAGCGCTTAAACAAAGCTTCAGGATGGCCTATTGTTTGTGGCCTAATAACTACATCCTAACACCTATCATGAGCATCACCCTTGGCCAAATTGTCAATCACCAATACCCTTTCAAGATTAAAATCAATTTCATAAAAGCATTTTACTTAACCAACCCTAAAGGGGGTTTACTATGGTTTCTCTCAACGGATGAAAAATCATTTAAAAATTATCTTATTAGATTATCGATCCAAGGGGGATTACCCGCCCCTTTGATTTTAACTTCCAAGTGTCCCTTATTACTCCCTGACGATTTATAGGGATGATGCCACAGACGTCGTTGATATAGCTTTATTAGGCGTTAAGTGCAGTAGTTCAACACGACGACATTACCCGTAAGCGTGACCCAGAGGCACTGTATATACCGAACGCTACTTGGTTTTGGTTTTCCAACTTCCTTTGTTTAATTTTCTAACTTATGATAACATCATGATTGAAAAATAATTATGAATTTAGACATTGCAAAGCCAAATTAATTGAAATAACTATGGAATAAAAATCATAACTAGAATTATTTATTCAAAACTTGAATATAATTTGCATAATAATGATAGTTAGGTAACTTGTATACTAACAATTAAACGTATAATTTGCATGAAGATGGGAAAACCAATAATTGAATCAACGTAA
This sequence comes from Cryptomeria japonica, assembly GCF_030272615.1. Classification (NCBI taxonomy): domain Eukaryota; kingdom Viridiplantae; phylum Streptophyta; class Pinopsida; order Cupressales; family Cupressaceae; genus Cryptomeria; species Cryptomeria japonica. Next base: position 703,361,496 of record NC_081408.1, read on the forward strand.
AGATATTTGCATGAAGCGTAGGTAAGGTAAGTTGTATGCGAGAATGTCGCTTATAAAATCACTAACCCCAACATAGAATTTAGCTTAAGTCATTTAATTGCTAAGTGGATCTTAAGAGGACCTAAGTATCATTTAATATAAATTTGTTAAAACTAGTTATAAATTTTAAAAATTACTTAAGTTTTAAAAAAAAATTATTAACTAAAATTTATTTACATATATAAAAGAAGAAATTTTAAATAAACTAAAGTTTTAAACATATATAAAAAAAAGAATTTCTTGAAAAAAGTAACATTACCATCGGACTAAGTTTGATTGGCATTCATAAAGGTTAATGGGAGTGGGACCCCACGGGTCCCCTCCACTACCCTACGGCCACTACCCTACGGCCACTACTGCAGCAGTGACCGTAGGCTAATGGAGGGTACCGTAACAGTACCACTCCCCTTGCGGAGTATTAACTCCGAGCTGGTACGCACAATACTATGTCGTGCGATATAAACATTTAAACACTTCGCATACCAATAATATCATATATATATATATATATATAGTTCATTTCAAATATTAATTTGTATAAAAGAGAATACATAAACAGGTATGTAAAAATAATATTAATGTAAGAGAGATTATCATATTAAACCTAGGGATGAAATATATCAGAGAATTAAAAAAAATAACCAGAGAAGTAATTTGTTCCCGAGATGCACAGATTTTCAAGAAGTAGGCAGGTGTTTACACTGAAAAATCCAAGCTATCACAGAGGGATTATATTCCATTTCTCAACCAATGTCCAGAGAGGGGAAATAGAGAGTTATTTACAGGAAGATTATTTACTTTTAGATTTCACAAGAAGGGAGTTTGCCTGACTGATATTCACATAGATTCAGCTGATATTCATAGGGAATTTTCATTCAACTCATTTAACTAATATTCACAGAGAAATATTATTCAACTCATTTCACAGGGAGATTTATTTAACTAAAAATCACAGAGAGATCTTATTTTAAGAATGAGATTCAGATTTCCAGAGAAGGGAAGAAATAAAGATTAAGATTCAATCTTACAGGGAAGAGTTTTATTTTCAGAAGAGCAGATTTAAAAATAAAGTAAAATAAAATAGGGGAATATGATTTTTTGGATAGCTCAAAAATCTTGGAAAAACAAAAAGCAAGATTATGTGCATATTTCTTAAGGAAAATAAAATAAATAATAGAACTATCATTTACTTGCATTGTGTGGAAGAATTTTATCACTATTTATTCTTAAATAAGAAGAAACGGATTTATACTCAAATAAAACTTTTGAAAGGAGACCTAGAAGCTATATTTTCCTTTTGATAATATAAATTTCTCATTTGACAAAGGAGAGAACCTGGTTTTCTGAAGCTTGATGTTGGATCCTTTAGCTATCCTTGATCCTTCCTTGCAACTTGAGAGAGATTTTTCCAAAACAACAACTTAAAATCCTGCAACAAAAAGAAACTACCAAAGAAAAACTTGGGAAAATTTCCTTCCAAACATAATCAACTCCCTTCTTTGAACTTGCATATAATTTTATAAGAAAATTCCCTCCATTCCACTATCTTGAAAATTTAATTAAAAAAAGAGATTCTTTCCCAATTTTGGACTTCATGCAAATTGATTAGACTTAGTGGGAGGAGTTACATGCAAGGTGGTGGAGAATCCTCTAGAAACTTCTTATTCTTCCTACAACATGTGCCATAATTGGATGAGGAAAACTAAATAATAATTAAGAAAAATGTATATTTTCCATGTGTGTGTGTGTGTGTTTTATTATTTTATCCCTTTATAATATTCATTCAATCATTTAAATAGCTTATCCAAAAAAATATAATAGAGTTTGTATTTTAAATCCAAAAGTGATGAAGGAGGGTTGCGACAAATTGTTACAAGTATAGATTCTTTGGGCTTGAAAATAAAAGAATGAAATAATGTGATGATCCTTTGAAGAGATCGGTTGATGCCTACGCCTAGCGAGTGCATTCAGTAGGAAAGCCCTATGGAAGTTTCTGCTGCTGACTCGACTGCAACGCCTCTGCAGCGTACCATGAATTCACAGAGCAATCAGAAGAGGCAGAGCATGTCTCTGCTTTGAAATTTCCATGAGACGCCACAAAGGGGGATTTGGTCCAGTCGATCTTCACTGCACCGCCTCTGGTTGCCCAATCGTATGCGTTCCACAGGCTCGAGTATATTCTCATCGCTTGATTCTTCGGATATGCCACTCCCAAATCCTCACTGTTCTTGAACACTCTCACCGGTGTTCCATCCACAGAAAACCTACAACATGAAAATATATTATAGCTATAGTGATAATGTTAACTAATTGACTTGATGATGCTAGGATAATATTAACATGGCTTACATAATTTGTTGTGGATTCCAGAGCAGAGAGTAAATGTGGAAGTCTGCTGTGGGGTCGAACCAGAGGTAGAATTGCTGCTCGCAATTGCCTTTGCCTTCAGAGAAAACATTGGTTTGGTGTGCATAATATAGGAATCTCCAAACAGATTTCCCAGGAACTCGAAGTCTATTTCGTCATGCTTATCCCCTTGTGATGACAGTTGCGCCAATTGCAATTGGAAACCGTCAACATTATATTAGACAATAAATACTCAACCCCCTCCTACAACCCACTACTAATCTGGGGTCTATAGACTGTTTGGAAGACCAAGAGAGAAACTTACATGGTAAGCAGTGACCGTGTCGGCCGAGTTACCAACCACCAACTTGATTTGCATATCGATCTTGCCAAAGAGATATTCATTCTTAGATTGGAACCCAGAACCTAGTTTAATAAAGCAGAGGAAGAGGCAGAGGAATCAACATACTGTAAAAAAAGTCATATATATATATATATATATATATAATATGTGCAGCAAGCAAATGAGATCAGGTACCTGAGGACTGATCGAGAGTGAGCTGCAGGCGTTGGCCATTATCCAGTATCTTAGCACGATCATTTCCCCATGTGATGTCAAAGTCATTATAAAAATTTGCAGAAACAAGGTGGGAGGAAGACAGTACAAGGCTTAGGAGGAGGAAACATGATAACAGATCCAAGAGTAGAAAATGTACAAGTAGGAGTATGGAAGTGGCGAATGGTGATGGCTGAAGAATAGCAATGGGATATTTATACAAGGAAGGAATGGAATGGAAAGTAGCAAGAAATTTCACACAGATTTGTTGAGTGGATGAGTTGGAGCGTGCTTTGGATTTAGGTAGATATTATAGTTGCTGGGTTTTATTGCACGCGGATTTCCAGCAAGAAGAACAGCGTGAGTGTATTGTTGCATACGGCCGCCTTAGCTGTGTGCATGTTAAAACAACTGTATTTCATAATTTGGGAGGCTATTCAAAATGATTGTCTCAGATGTTGACATCATTTCTAATCACAGGAGCTGGATTTTAGTAGGTAACCAAACGCTTTGGAGGGAAACATTGTGGCCAGGTCCACGCGTGGAACTTCAAAGCAACCGCGCAATAATGTAATATATTTATTCAGGAAAAACACGTCACAGACCGTCAACTTCTAAATCTCGACAGGTCTATTTATTATGATTTTAACTCTAGTAACTAAGAAAGATACATAAGAATATCAACTAAACTTCTATGTAGTGTTGCATCTCTTTTTTCATTATCATCATATCTGACCAACAACCAATTTGCATTCAACAATGTGATTATGTGATTATGGATATGTAATTTTTTATTTTAAATTTATCATGTACATCAATTATATATTTTTGTGTGAGATACAAATTCTATCATTTAATCAGTTTATTTTTATTCTAAGAAAGTAATGCATTGAATTCAAATATATCATTTTAAATGCATGAGCTTCATAGCATTCTTGAATTGCCAGTTTAAATCATATCATCAACATATAAATAGACTATAACTAGTTTTCAATATGTTTTCATTTGATGTAAAGTTTAGCATCACTTATGATCCTGTTGAAGCATTTTTTTAAAAGCTACTCATACATTCTGCTAACCAAGCTCACTGTGCTTGCTTGAGTAGATAAATAGCCTATTTTTTTGTTTCTTTTCCTATATCCTCGTATTACAGCATTTGTTCTATAAGCTATTTTTCATTTAAGAAAATATTTTAAACAACTTATCTAACATCATATTGATGTACTAACCACTTAGATTGTGTTGTCAATGCAAAAAATTAGTTCTTAAAATATCCAATCTCACCATAGGAGCATAGATTTCATTATAATCATTCTTGTGAGAAGCCTTTTGCTACCAATTTTTCTTTATGTCTTTCGATGGATCCATTAGCATTATATTTTAATTTTTGAACCCATTTAGTCCAATTTGATCTTTTTTTACTAGAGGGTCTACTAACTCCTTTGTTCCATTCATTTTAATACAAGCAATATCCTCATACATGGCCTTAATACAATCTTCATGTCTTATTGCATCTTAAATTGTATTGGTCCTACTTGAAAATCAAATAGTAAAGAAAACTTTGTAAAGAAATCAAAATTAGTAGTTCTTTCATAAATTTATTTGAGATATTTTACCCTCATTGGAGGAGAAAGTGAACTTGAACGAAGAATTGATGGTTAAGGTGTTTGAGAAGAACACAAGATGTTTCTTGGGCTAGTAGAATAAGATGAAACATATTAATATGTTTCTATAATTCATGGATTTTCTAGACATACTTTTTTATTCAATTTCCATATATTTTTTTCAAAAAATTAAATCATTTCTTAGTAAATTATGTGTATTTTTTAGTAGATTTTGTATGTTATAACTAATCATATCCTCATTGTAGCCAATAAAAATGTATTTCTTACTATCATTGCCATTTTATTTTCTTTAATGTCCTTGGAAATATATGAGCATTATCAATGCAACCAAATACCTTATGATGAGCCACAAGAAGTTTTCTTCCACTCCATAGCTCTCAAGGAGTCATATTGTTTACACTTCTTTTTTTCAATGTCTATTTATCAACTGAATAAATGTAGCCATTATTTCAACCCGGAAATTACATAGAAGACCATTGGCCTTGAGTGTGGTTCTAATAATCTCTACAATTGTATGATCCTTATATTCAACTATTCTAGCTTGTTGAGGGATATAACTTATGATCAATTTCCTTTGAAGAGAATTATTTTTTGCAAAAATGTTAAAATTCATTTGAAGTAAATTCTCTCCCCTTATCTTTACATAAAGTCTTAAAGGAATAACCAACCACTTTGCAATGACACTACATACTTGAAATTGGTAAGGTTTTTGTATGACCTCTTCCAATACAGTTCTTTTTATCTACTTGAAGCTTCAGACCATAAAATGCAACTAGGTGCCCATTTTTTCCTATTAGTCGAGCTAACACTACAATATTGGAATGTTGGATGCATCCAAATGAACATGAAATAGTTGTGTCCAATCTACAAGTATCAAAATAACAACTTTTACAATCTTATTCTATAGTATATACCATAATTTTTGACACTTGCCTATCTATTCAAACTTCTTATTTTTGTTCTCTTTTAGAAGTTCTTCAATGGGTCCAAAGATAGTTGCATGTTTCATAATGAACTTGTGGTGATAGTTGGTGTATCCTAAGAATAATTTTTTTATTTCTATTACATTCTTGAGAGGAGGCAAATTTAAAAATATGACTATTTTGAGATAGTTTTCCATCATTACCTATCGATAATGTGTCCTAGTAGAGTGTCAAAAGGATGGAAAATGTACATATCTTTATGTTGAGTATAATCATGAGACTACGACATCCTAATATTGGGACATGATCTTTCAACATCTCATGAACTATCAAATCGTCTAAACATAATTCATGGAGTCTTGTGTAATTTCCTTGAATAAATTTATAATAATCCTAATATAAAATTGAAGTGTGTTCATTAGGCCAAATTGCATTAATGTGTACATAATTTAGGACCCCATTCAATTTCAAACATGATCTTATACTAATCTTCTTCTAGTATATTTAATTGGTTATGCCTTAAAAATTAATTTTGCTGAATATGTCTTATATTACCTCTACAAGGTTTAGTCTTAGAGTTATGCACGAGCCATTAATTTTTAGGATTTCATGTTTATGCTTTCTTATTATTGTATCAGTTTTACATCTTCTTACGAGTTGTGTTCTTATTTTAAAAATTGATCAATACATCTATAGATTTTATGATTTATTGCATCACATTAATTTTACCACCTTGCCCAATCTTGAATTCCTCATTAGAGACTCATTTTTAGATTTTAAAGTGGTAACTAGGAACTTGTAGATGCAATCTAGTTTTTTCCACTTGGACTCAAGCAAAACAACAATGGCTTAAGAAGAGTACAGGAAATGATTTGAAATCCTTCTTTGTCATCAACACCTAAGAAATTATTCAATGAATTTTGTGATAGAGTTTGAATCTATGCAATATTTTATGTACTCAAGTGATGGGACTAGTAAATAAAAATTTGGTATTATAGTGATAATTTAACAAATCAAAATATTTATTGAGGTGTGTACCCTCACATTCTGATCCCATTCCATAGTATCTATTGAATAAAGTAAGGATCTATCTTTTTTATCAGTAAATAAGCTTATATTATCTCTTCAAACTCATTCAAGAAAAGGATGAATTGGTCTACCAAAAAGTCTATTGAACAATCTTTGATCAAAGCTTTTAGTATTTCAAATAATAACCTTGGGGAAAGGATTTAATGAATCATATTATAAGGGAGCAAGAAAATTTAGCGGAAGATAACATGAAAGTAGAGAAAGTGGCAATGGACGAGGTAAATGCTACAATAACAAAGGAAGAATTTATAATAATAATAAAAGAGGTAATTAAAAAACCTTGAAAATCGTAAGTATGTAGTGTTGCTATTGTAAAATAATTTGGTCATTGTGAACATGAGTTTTGAAAAAAAAAAAATAAGCAACATGTGGTGATTCTTTTAATAAAGAGGAGGGAAAATAAGATATTTCATGTGATGTTACAAAAGAAATCTCTAAAAAAATGTTTATATCTTGGTTAACAATCGAAGTACTCATATGAAAGGTAATAAAACATATATGCTGTAAAGATCGATGGATTTATTAGAATATAAGTACAACTCTGAGATGATATATAAGTTGAGAATATGAAAACATTAATGTTTATTGTCAAATCCACATATTTTATAATTAATACAATCATCTTATTTATATGTGACAAGGATACTTAATAATCTATTGAACATGGGACAACTTGTCGAAAAGGGATTTTCTACTATTTTTCAAAATGATAAAAAAAATTTCTATGGTAAAAATGATGGCAAGTAGATTGTAGAAAAAGTTGGTATGCTTCAAGACATAATTTTTCCTCTTATTCTTTCATATGGAGAAAATTAGGATTTGGATATTGTCTAAATGATGAATTGGGGTTATGTAAAATGAGGTATGGACTCCTATTAGACACAAATGGTGAAACGATTACCGTTTATCAAACAAGATCATCAAGTTTTTTAAAGTCATATCAATGGAAAAAAACCTAAAGACTCTTTTTTTAGTAAGAAACGAGATGCAAGGGCATCATTTCCCCTTAAAATTTTCTTTATTTATTTATGTCTTTGTGTTTCTTTCTACGTGGTTTTTATTTCTTTCACTACATGGGCAAGAAATAAGATACAGTTGTAGTTTCAATTTTTGGAGTTCATTGTTTTCCTTTTGGTTGTGGTAACACCCAGGAGGAGGGGGAGCCTATGAAAAAAGACAAAGGTGGAGAGGGATCAATAGGACAAGGAGAACGGAAAAATGAATGGAAGTAGAGTGGGTGTGAGTTGGAAGGACTTGAAGAAGTCTGAGTTGTTTGTAGTTTGTTAAAATGACCAATGCCTTGGTTTGGAAATGTATCCAAGGATGTAAGAGTGTTGGCCGTAAATCTTGTAAAGTTTTTCTAGTAGGAATAATGAATATCTCTTTCTCTATTATGTTCTATAATCATTTTGACTAGCTCAGAATTGTAGTAAATACAGTTAGATTGGTTGAGTGCCATGTTGAGTCTCTAGTAATTTGTAAATATTTGTCTTTTAATTTCTTGTCGCCTAGGTTGGATTAGTTGTCCTTCCATTGAAATTTTTTGTGGCAAATGACTATTCATATCCTTTCTTTGTTCAAGCTCCTATTACTATTTTAGACAAGGGTCATTTGCAATTGCAATAGTTTGGTGTTGGGATACCATCATTTGGTATCAGAGCCAGAGGTTTTGAGGGCATAAGTAGAGTGTCAAATGGGAGGTAGCCTACGCCAGATTTGGTGGGTGGAAAGAGAGATTGAAACCATTGATTGAAATAATATTGAAGATGTTTCCTCAAAGAGGAATGTCAAGGATAGAGGAGGTGTTGGAGATATTTCAAGAACTATTAAGAAGAAATTTCAAGGAAGACATATGAAATGAGGTGCAATTGGCTACAACAAGTGCGAGAAGTTTTGTGAGTGGAGAAGAAAGTCACGTAGAGGAACATGAAAGAGAGGAAGAACAACCGAATGAAATCTCTCTCTCTCTCTCTCTCTCTCTCTCTCTCTCTCTCTCTCTCTCTCTCTCTCTCATTCTCCCCCTCTCTCTTTTTTGATACCTCTCTCTCTCTCTCTCTCTCTCTCTCTCTCTCTCTCTCTCTCTCTCTCTCTCTCTCTCTCTCTCTCTCTACTAAACAAAGTATCGAATATCGGATATTATCTGATATCTGATCATATCGAATATCGAATCTTATCTTATATGATCTGATACTCTTTTATTATTAATATATTAGTAATATATATTATTGATATATTATTATATTTTTTATATTAATATTATAATATATTATATATTTTATATCAATATTATAATATATTATGAATATATAATATATTATATATAAGCAATTATATATATGAAAAAGAAAAAAATAGGATATTCAATACTATTGAATATCTTTTACCTCTAACAAAAATCTACAACCTTGGTATTTGCCTTGGGATTTCTTTGGGATTTGGCTAGGACATGCCAAACCTGAAAAGTCAACATAAAAAATGTGTTTAGGAGTTTTCCTTGCTTTTCTAGACTTTGCCTTGGTGGTTGACAACTTTTTTTTTAGCCAAAATTGATGAAATGGAAAAGGATTTTTAAGAGATTCTCAACTTTCCAACAATATAAATTTTGCCTTATTTTAACTTTAATAAATAATCATTATTCATTTTCTATGTGAATGTTGACTAAAGTCCTGATTGATAGGCTGATTGAAAAACATCTATAACTTTTAAATGGTATCACATTTTTTGAATCTAAAACATGTGTCACATTCTATGCTTCACATGCTACATGATATTTAAAAAATGAATTTCATAAAGTTTTGACCAAGTTATGGTGGTAAGACATACGAGATTTTATATTTTTAAAAAGTTGTAGTAAAAAATTCATAATTAATTATTTATTTAAAAAAATACAAAAAAATATGTTTCACATTCATACATGAGTCTTCTACTTATATCTAAAATCTTATAATAAAAAAATATTATGGTTTGATTCTGGTTATGGTGGTCAGATAGACACCCACTTCTTATCTTTTTCCTGAAATTTTAATACTACTGCATTGAAATTTCAATTTTTTGTCAAATAGATTTTTTTTAATTTTTTTCAGTAAACAACTAGAAGCTTAGAAACTACATTCAATTTTCTACAGATTCTATTCTCATATATTTTTAAAATAATGTTGGTAAGTTATTCAAATTTTTACGTCAAGTTGTCTAACTTTGTTTTTTAGAATTTTCATTGCCACTTAAGGGTCTAGTTGGCCCACCATGATCCTGCACATACCCATGTATTTTTCCTTTCTTATACTTTAAGTTATATTTCATGTATATATTGGTAGGATTTTTGAGAGTGGTTTCAAATCTCTGAGTTACAATGGAAATTCTAGGTTTTAGAAGATCGTATAAATGTTTAGACAGTCAAATTTTAGTAGTCAATAGGATCCTGTCAGCATTCTCTCACTCTCTATTTACACAAATCCCCCTCACTCCCTCCCTACCTCTATTTATCTACATACCTATCTCTCTTTATCTCTCTCTCTACATACATTTCTCCCCTTCACTCCTTACCTACCTATATTTCTCTACATACCTATCTCTCCCACCCTCTCCATATCTCTCCCATGCTCCTTCCCTCTCCACTTCTTTCTTTCTTTCCTCTTTTTCTCCCTCTCAACCTCTCCATACTCCCTCTTTCCATCTCTCTCCCTCTCTACCTATCCACATCTCTCTATTTCTATCTATCTCACTTCTCCCTCTCTTTATCTATCCATTTATCTCCCCTCTCACTCTCTCATTATCTGGCCTAGTCTCCATTTCTCTCTATCGACATCTCCCTCCCTCCCTCTCTAGTTTTATCTCCCCTCACTCTCTTCCACCTTCCTTCTATACTACTCTCGCTTTCTCTCTCACTCTCTAGGGTTTATGATTAAGGGTATAAGGTATAGGGTTAAGGTTGAGGATACATAGGATATATAGTATAAGGTATAGAGTTGAGGGTATAAAGTTTAGGGTTGAGTGTATAGTTTTTAGGGTTGAGGGTATAACTCATTAAGGATATAGGCTTTAGGGTTGATGGTATAGAGTTTAGAGTTGAGTTTATAGGATTTAGGATTGACATTTGAGGGTATATTATTTAGAGTTGAGGTTATAGAGTTTAGGATGGGGGTTTGAGAATTGGGGATTTGGAACGAAATTCAAGTTTTTTTTATTTCTAGTTTAAAATCATAAATATGAGGTTTTAGGGTTTAGCATAAATATTTTAGGAATCAAATAGAAATTTTAAGTTTCTTTTTTATATTATTAATATCATTCTTTAGGGTTTAGCATATAGGTTTGAGGGCATAGGTTTTGAGGGTAGAAGGTTCAAGGTTAAGAGTATAATTTTTAAGGTTGAGGGTATATGGTTCAAGGCTGAGGGTTGAGGATATAGGGTTAAGGTTAAGAGTATAATGTTTAGGGTTGAGGGTTTAGGTTTTAGGGAGTATGGTTTAGGGTATAGGGGTGCAAAATCATAAATTTGTATCACACTTGAGGTCAACCAAATAGTTTTGGATGAAGAGGTTTCGACCAAAATAGGTTTGGCCAAAATTACTTGGTGGTCACGTGGTGCCAAAAAGGTGCACATGTGGCGCCTGATGGCATATAGGTTTTGGTCGAAATGATTTCAAATGGCTATGAATCATTTATAAGTATTCATACCTTATTTCAAATGGTTTCGGCTAAACCTGGCTCGACTAAACTTTTTTCGGCCAAACCAAGTTCGACCGAAACTGTCTATGTGTCATGTGATGTGGCAGCCAAATCACCTTTTTCTTTGCAATTCTAAAAATTTCCACTTCTGATATATTTTTCTTTAGGTATAATCTTGTTTTTCAAAAAAAAAAAACAATACCCTTTTGTAGAGCTCAAAGTCAAGATTCTAGACATATAATTTTTTAATGTTTTGATTAATTTTTATATGTTTTATTTTTTAAATATTGCAATTAGGTTTTTTAAGTTTGAGACGAGGCTGATTTGAAATTAAAAATATATATATGAAATGATATTAAAAAAATTAACAAAATATATTTTCACTAGATGAGAGAATCTTCTTAAAATGTTATAATTTGTTTTTTGATAATAATAAATTTAATAGACAAAAGATGATGCTAAATGAAAACTATCAAATTCGGCTATGTTGGACTTTGAAATGTTATTACAAGAAAAATATACATCAAAATTTATTTTTTCTTTTTTTTAGCACTGCATATATATGTCATCTATTTGAAAAATTAAAATGAAAAAAGTTTGTTTTCATTTTTTTGCTAGCGCTAACTAGAACCCTTGATTTTCAACATTTTTCAACAATAAAAAATATGTCTTTGAATATATTAAAAAAATCCTTTTTTTAAAAAAAATTAAGAAATAACAGACACAGACTTCATTAATATTTTTACATTTCATTAGTTTACATCATTTTGAAATTCAATTTAGAAATGTCACTTTTATGCAATCTAAGTTAAACTGTTTTAGCTGCGTTGGCCACTTCCTTTAAAAAATTCTGACTTGTGTTTGTTCTTTTCCCTGGGGTTTAGGGTTGAGGGTTGAGTATATAGGGTTTGTGGTGTAGGGTTGATTTTACATCGTTTAGGGTTGACGAAATAGGGTATATGTTTCAAGGTATAGGATTTAGGGTTTAGGGTTGAAGTGATACGATTTAGGGTTAAGATTTGAGGGTATATGTTTAGGGTGTAGGGCTTAGGATTTAGGGCCTGGGTTTTAGTACTTACAATTGATGATTGAGGGTTGAGCATTGAGATTTTAGGGATTAAATTAAAAAATTAGCTTTTAGTGTTATATTAGTATTGTCAATTTTTAGATTTTATCATATGGCATAAGGTTTTCGGGTTGATGGTGTAAGGTTTAGGGTTGATGGTTTATCATATAGGCTTTAGGATATAGATTTGGGAAAAGGGCTTTATGATCGATGGTATAGGGTTTATGGTTGAGTGTACATAGTTGAGGATTTAGTGTATAGGCTTTAGGGCCTACGATTGAGGGGAATGGTTTATGGTTAAGGGTATAAGGTTTAGGGTTTAGGGTATATGGTACAAACTGTATTTAAATAATTAATTGATAATAACATAAAATATGACATCAACGTGAAGGGATATAGAAATAATCAAGGGAGACAAAGATTAGTGTAGAACCCAAACATTAAAATAAAAAACATAATTCATCCCATGATAGTGAAGTAACGAGGTTGTCAATGATAGGAGAAAATAGTATAGATTACTAAATCCATGAAAAGAACATCCACATCAGAACTAAATCATGAATGGATATTAAAATGAATATTTATAAAAATAATTTCAATGGATGCCCATGGAAAATAAATTGAAAGGTGAATTTCTCAATTATTCTTGTTGGAGTCATCTATACATGAGATGCCTAAAATTATATTCATGTCAAACCTATTGGAGCTTCAACCATAGAAAATGTAGAAAACAAATTGAAACTCTTAGGAATTCAATGATAGGTGAATTCCTTGAACCAACCATTGGGAAAATCTCCTAAATTTCAATAATGACCACAAAAAGATCTAGTTGGTGTAAGTTGCATGCATAGAGGATTGATATACTTAAATAAGTTCTTTCTTGTCACTAAATAAGGAATCAAATAGTGATATAACTATGTGATAAAGAGGATGATCCTAAGAAGGTGAAAAATAAATCTGCCACTACACTCATAAGAGAAATACAAAATGAATGGTTCCTCACCATCAAAAAAAATAGAGATCCTTACACCCTCATACCAAGTATTTACATAGTTATAGGTCCCTATACGAAGTTCATGGACACGTGACAAAAAAACACCCTAAGAACCCTATCATCCTATTACAACTTTTTATACAAGTTTGCATTCTTTAATAAACCCTACTACAAATTGTTTGCCTATCTTTGTCATGATCATTTCTTGTGAGATTCAAATTTTAGTAACTCTTACTTCAATAGTTAAAGCTATTTGTATGTTTTTTATTTATTTTGTAGGTTCCTAGAGAGAGTATAAACCAAAGAATTAACCTATGTGATGACATTCAACAAAGTCCACATGGTTTCTCATGATATCCTTTTATGTCTAAAAAACATTTTTTACATGTACATGTTTTTTAGTATTGTACATTCTTTGATATATTTGGAATCATTCTAGGATTCACATGCACCTCAAAGTGGGAAAAATGTAAGGTTGAAATTTGATGCAAGAGTAATTATGAAGATGCAATACATGGGTCCCGACAACTAGGCCATGTTAGGTACCCATGCACAACTAATCATGCAACTATTCTCTCACAAATGGAGAAAAGGAGAAAAACTCATGGGACAAAACTCATCTCAAAAAAGAAATATGAAAGATATATACAAGTGATAGATCATGTGATGTATGGAGGTCTCACATCAATACCCACCTAGAACTACATCCATCATGAGAATACGAATACAATACAATACCATTTCCACTATGTTTTTGTGTCATGTTGGAGTTTACAACCTCCCATCCTAGGATTATGACTACTAGAAACTTTCACAAAAAGAGAGAAATATCGTTCACCATGAAATGAATTATATTGAGATTAAAGTGAGATATTTACAAATGTACATATGCTCTGCTTATAAAGGCATGAGTGAGAAAGAAAGTACCAATGAGGTGCAAGTGTAGGTACAATCAACTGACACAATTTATTAAATGGAAAGGTAAAATAAATAAACTCTACCTACTCACCTAGACACATGTAATAATACCATGTGCCTAAGTTGGACTTAAGCACCATAAATAGGGAGAAAGGGTGTTTGTAATCATTGGGCTCTTTTTTGGCCTCTAACATACTTCCATGGTTTTGATGATACTTCATTCAGGGGGGTCAATGTTGTCTCTATCTTTCCCTTCATTAGAGGGGTGATTGTATTCATATTCTCGTGATGGATGTAGTTCTAGGGGGTATTGATGTGAGACCTCCATACATCACATGATCTATCACTTGTATTTATCTTGCATATCTCTATTTTGGAGAGGAGTTTTTTCCAATGAGGTTTTCTCCTTTTCTCCATTTGTGAGAGATTAGTTGCATGATTAGTTGTGCATGGGTACCTAACATGGCCTAGTTGTTGGGACCTGTATATATTACATCTTCACATTAGTCTTGCATCATTTGCATAATAATTTCACTGCCTAAGTTGCACTTAAGGAGGGGTGTTGGAGTAAATTAGATTCATTCTATTTACTCTAATTAAGTTTACTTATGATAGTTCATGTTAGTTATCTTAGATGTCATTCTAGATAGAGATGAGTTTGTTTTATGCATTTAATTTTATTATAGAGTAGTTGTACCTACTCTCTCATCTCATTGAGCCACATCGCATTACCTATGTTATCAATTGTCTAGCATCTTGCCTATATAAGAAAGCTCATTTGTACATTGTATCATATCAATTCATTCAAACCTTCAATCTCATTTGGTGTTCATTACTCAACTACAACATTCTCTTTTGTGTGGTTGGTTGTTGCTTGGTTGTGAAGCTTAGCCAACTTCATCTTGGGCATCTAATTTCTTCAACATGAAGTTGTCTCTTACCTTATAATTTTACCCACGTATCTACACACACTACTATGCGCTTATCCCCCACCTCATCTAAATAAATACATATCCTAACTATTCATCTAGATTATGTGTTTACATTTTTTATACATGCATGTATTCCTACACATTCTATTATCCATCTGTTTTAACCATATCTATGTCTCAATACATTTCCAAAAATATGAAATTGATCTATTAGTTATAGACATGACCACTAAATAAATTTAAAATTCAAACTTAGAAAGTGGTTGAAGGTTCTCTATCTTTTTCCTACCATAAATTCATTTAATAAATGTTTAGATGTCCAATTTATTACCATAAATTTATATCCAAATGCATTTAGTTTCACTCCTAAATGATGATCATCAAGTAGCATTAAATATCATTAATGTTTTTGAAATGGTCATGTTAGAAATATTTTGATCAAAGTCCTTAAAAATGATTAGGAATATTTTCATCAAAGTATCTAAATGATTTTAGTTCTACAGCAAATCAGTTCGGAGCATTTGGATGACTATTTAAAGTCTATTGTTTATCATCTTTTACTTAAGCTTTCTAAGAGAGACAAATTCCACTTGTATGGAAAGTGATAGTACTCCACCTTGCTTACTAGGCAATGGGATGCTTGTCGTGTCATGGACTAAAGATGATTCTCTATTACCGGTGCCTATTACTATGTACAACATGGCTAAGGTGTGGATGGTTGGATGGGATAGGTGAATACTAGAAAAATAAACCCAACTGTACACAAAAGATTGCACTATTTGTTAATATGTGTCTGGTGTATACACAAAGTCCCCCAAAATAAAAACAAAAGCAAAATTTATAATTATATATGATTGTGAACCAAGAGAATAGATAAATAGAGTGCCTTGCAAAAGAAGAAAGCAATGTATCCCTTGTGCACTAAAACCTTCTTCACTAGTCGTGTTCTTCACTGTAATTTGAATAAGGTTTTTCTGAGCAAATAATTATCAAAAATAAATTTAATAGCAGTCAGTTTTGTAAGTTGGTAAGAGAGTTTATAAGAGCTTTGACATCACCCCAAGGGCCCAAAGGCCATGTGGCGGTCCACAGTGGAAAGAAATTGAAGCTCGTTGAATGGTAAGAAATGAATAACAGCTCTTTTTAAAATATGTATATTTATTTGGGTGAGATCGCAACTAGTATACCTATCTTTAGAGAAATATAGGTAAAGTACGCCGACAGATATCTTAAATTGAAACCTAATTTTTACATATTGTCACTTCAAAAATAAAATGAAACTAAACTTCAAATAATTATGAAAAACTTTCCATTTAGAAGCATTCTTCAAATAATTTCTCCACAATAAAGCTCTGAACAAACATTATGATATATGGTTATCTTTCCTTGTCTAATTGGCATGATAACGATTGTATTAGATAAATTCTTCCAACGCTTTTTTTAATTGCATTAAACATCTTAGAATGAAAAAGCATGAAGAAAATAAATTTATTTCATAACCATTAAATCCTAATTTCTTGCCAAAACTGAGCATAGTATACTAATACAATACAATAGCCAAGCATAATATGCAAGATGGGGCAGCCCCTCTTAAAGTAGTCCATTCCATCAATACAAACTTTATAAAAACCACATTGATCACAGAGAAATGGGAATGGATTGCTTTAAGAGGGACTGCCCTAAGCAACAATTTGACACAAAACCAATTTTCTAAACAATTTGAAATCTCTACCAAAATCGAATCTACTGATTAAAAGTATTATTTGATTTTATATTTGCATTAAAACAAACATCCTAAGATGGGTCTAGTAGAGAAACCCACAATGTTGGAATCTAATAAAATTTGGTAGATGATCCCAAACATTTTTTTTAATAGCCAAAAAATAAAATTGGGAAAAGGGAAAATTCATAGAGGGATCTGTTGGGACACAACTCTACTTGCTTGGTTGTCACAATTCTCAACAAATGCATACATTGCCTGTTCAACCAAAACATATATAACATGTGATTAGAAATCCATATATGCCAAGAGTTCGTAACCAAGCGAGGGCTTATTAATAAAATTTATTCTCAGCATAGACATTAAGAATATGACATGCCACTATCATTTAATGTCTTTCTAAAACAGGATCTATTGTAACTGAAGTGATGAAAACTTCTATCCTTAGGTGGCAATTTTCTATTCTTGAAAGGTGCCAACACAATCTTTCAGATAGGCATGATTAAGAAAGACGTTTCAAAAATAGGCAACGTTCGAATTGGGTGGTGGCTCCTATAATGATATCGTTCTGCTAGCCATGTGGAATTGAATATGTATCACTTGCAGGTAGTGGGTGGCGACCCCTAAAATTGTATGGTTATGCCAGCAATGAACATTTAACATATCATTTATCAAAAGTAGAAAAAAAGGAAAACACTAATTAATAACACAACATTTCAAACTTTTATATGCCAAATAGCCAGACATCACTATTATTATTGTTGATAGCAACATTATAAAACTATTAAGGACTATGATGGTATAAAAAATTTAACATAAAATTTCAAAAATAGGGAACAAATTTGATAAATTTAACACAGAAGTTATTAGCTATTGTTTACGAACAGTTATAATATTATGCACAATTTCCAAACAAAAAAACAACACGATCTGTAACGGTTCAGACTGCAGAATCAGTCGTTGATCCATCCATCCCATTTACCAGAATGATTTGGGGTTCGGTCGTTGATCCATCCATCCCATTTACCAGAACGATTTGGGGTTCGTGATGTATCATAGCTTCAGGTGGAACAACATCAGGAAGCACCTTATACTGAGGTGGCTCAAGCCTCACAAGCGCCACAGTCGGATTCTTCAAAATATATTAAAAGGTTTCTCCATTTTCTTTCACAGTGGACTTGAGGAATGCAACCAAAACACCTGCTGCAAACCTCCTCATCGACTCGAGTGGGATTTGGCACTGGCAAAGCAAGCAGAGCAACCAAAACAGTTCGTTGTTGAGAATATCATTTTTGCAGTAATCGTTGGCAATAAAATGGTATGCCGATGTCAGAGGAGTCAATATCTCCATTAGCTCAACCTCCCCCGACCCCGCCTTTGGACCTGTATTCCATTTGTACACAATCAATGTAGGCCTCCCTAACCTAGTTTCCACGCCTCCAATAGCACGCTCCTACTATGTTTCCCCCCTCAATAAGTCATCAAATCTAGTTCTCCTCAATCTCCAATTGCTATGGGGAACGAAGGACGAAATACGATCAATCCTCCCACCTAAGTGGTTCTCTCTCCTCTTCACTCCCGCTGCTAACTCCTCTTCGGGTAGTTCCGAATGTTTGACACCTCCCAAAACAGGTACACTCTAACCAACATAAGAGTACGCATGGAACTACATCCTCCATTAAATGTCCTCGCTAGTCAGAGGGGGCTATCCTGCCCTCTCCGTCGGCCAAGCACTATCAGCGTCCTACCAAATAGATTTCACATCCCATGATTGATCGACAGAATCACTGTACGCCTCTTCAATATGGTAGCTCAACTCTGGCGCTCCGCCTAGGCCCATTGATTCAACCTCTAGTTCGTCTTCTTGAGCAGGAGAAGAAAGATCTTAGACCATCATACTCTCTATGGTTGCCGCTTCTTTTCTAAGTGCGTTTTTATAGACAGAAGGAACCGGCCCTACCTCTATACTGGGGGATCGAGAGAAAGATGCAGTCGTTATGAACAACATCGGCCACGACTCTTTCCTTGGCGTCCACTCTTCTGACAAATTAATGTGCACTCTTCTATAACGGTTTTGACATATTTTATTCGCGTCTTCCACCAGTCCCATTGTACTCTGCCAACTCACCTTAAGCCTTACTTACCTCATGCATTAATCACCTTGCATTTTTCATACTTCTATCAACCTCTTCTTTATTGGCAGTCAGATGTAGTCAATTTATTTTTGGTAGACAATTACTATTAGCTAATTATTGCACCTTCTTTGCTAGTAAATATGTCTACACGTACATCATACCTGATTCGACTTGTCAATGGGCAAAATTGAGGGTTTGTCATCATTATTCCGACAGGACTTCCAGTGATAACCGGGAGAAGTAGTGGCGACAGTGGAGCAGTAAGGTTGGCAGTTACAAACGATATTTAAAACTCCACCGCAGGAGAAGGAAGTGAAAGGGACGGTCAGAGCAGTTATGAAGCAGCAGTCACAGTGGCGGCTCCATTCCTGCCTTTTTCGCTTCCACTCACAGAAAATCAAAGAACTTCATGCCTTCTGATTCGCCTGACCAGCGGTTACAGTATAAGAAGAATCCAATGATACCGACATCAGCAATAAAGAGGACAGAAAATATTGATATTTAGGAGAGCGCAGGACATGTTCTGAGTCGTGTGAGCAGAGGTACAATCGCTTCCCATTTATCTTTCCTTCTGGCTATATTTAGCTTCAACATGGTAAATGGATTATATTCTGCTAGGATTGTGTAACGTTTCTACCCACTCTTCCACCACCAGCATCACTATACTGCCAAGTCAGCATGTCAAATTTTTTTAAAAAGGCATTTTTGTTTACGGACAACTTGAATCCCATTGTAGATCGCCTCTCGGCGAAATTATTACAAGTATAGCTTGTTTGGGCTTCAAAATAAAGAATGAAATAATGGGATGATCCTTTGAAGAGGTCAGTTGATGCCTATGCCTGGCGAGTGCATTCAGTAGGAAAGCCCTGTGGAAACCTTTTACTGTCGGAACAGTAATCATAAATCATGTAGTTCTTGCGCACCCATTGAAGTTTCTGCTGCTCGCTCGACTCCAACGCCTCTGCAGCGTACCATGAATTCACAGAGCAATCAGAAGAGGCAGAGCATGTCTCTGCTTTGAAATTTCCATAAGACGCCACAAAGGGGGATTTGGTCCAGTCGATCTTCACTGCACCGCCTCTGGTTGCCCATTCGTCTGCGTTCCACAGGCTCGAGTATATTCTCATCGCTTGGTTCTTGGGATATGCCACTCCCAAATCCTCGCTGTTCTTGAACACTCTCACCGGCGTACCATCCACAGAAAACCTGCAACATGAATATATATTATAACTACACTGATGATGTTAAATCTAATTGATTTGAAGTTGCAGGGCCAATATTAACATGGCTTACATAATTTGTTGGGGATTCCACAGCAGAGAGTAAGTGTGGAAGTCTGCAGTGGGGTCGAACCAGAGGTAGAATTGCTGCTCGCGATTGCCTTTGCCTTGAGAGAAAACATTGGTGTGCATAATATAGGGATCTCCAGAGAGATTTCCTAGGAACTCGAAGTCTATTTCGTCGTGCTTATCCCCTTGTGATGACAGCTGCGCCAATTCAAATTGGAAACCATCAACGTTTTATTAGACAACAAATATTAAATACTACTGCCCACTACTAATTTGGGGAGTATAGAATGTATGGAAGAGTAAGAGAGAAACTTACATAGTACGCAGTGACAGTGCCAGCCGAGTTACCAGCCACTAACTTGATTTGCATATCGATCTTGCCAAAGAGATATGCATTCTCAGATTGGAACCCAGAACCTGGTTTAATATAGCAGAGGAAGAGGCAGAGGAATGAGCATACTGTTAGTAAAAGTCATATATATATTACATGTGCAGCAAGCAAACGAAATAAGGTACCTGAGGACTGATCGAGAGTGAGCTGCAAGCGTTGTCCGTTGTCGAGTATCTTAGCACGATCATTTCCCCATGTGATGTCAAAGTCGTTATAAAAATTTGCAGAAACAAGGTGGGAGGAGAAGAGTACAAGACTTAGCAGGAGGAAACATGGTAACAGATCCATTGGGAACACAGGACAAGAGTAGAAAATGTAGTTGTAGCAGTGGTGAATGGTGATGGCTGAGGAAAATCAATGGGATTTTAATGCAGGAATCCTAACGATAGAGGTATGCAAGTGGTGAATGGTGATTGCTAATGAAAACCAATGGGATATTTATACAGGTAAGGAATGGAATGGAAAGTAGCAAAAATTTCACACAGAGTTGTTGAGTGGATGAGTTGGAGCGCGCTTTGGATTTAGGTAGATATTTTAGTTGTTGGGTTTTGTTGCACGCGGAATTCCAGCGAGAAGAAAAGCGTATTCTTGCATACGGCCGCCTTAGCTGTGTGCATATTAAAACAACTGTATTTCATAATTTGGGAGGCTATTCAAAATGATTGTCTCGGATGTTGACATCATTTCTAATCACACGAGCTGGATTTTAGCAGGTAACCAAATGCTTTGGAGGGAAACATTGTGGACGGGTCCACGCGTCGAATTTCAAAGCAACCACGCAATAATGTAATATACTTATTAGGAGAAAAACATGTCACAGACCGAACCGTCACCGACGTCAACTTCTAGATAAAATCTCATCATTTGACTGCCTTACTTTTATTCTAAGAAAGTAATGCATCAAACCCAAATATGCCAATTCTCCAATTCCCAGTTTAAATCATATCATCAACATATAAATAGATTATAACTAGTTTTCAATATGTTTGCATTTGATTTAAAGTTTAGCTTCATTTCTACTCTTGTTGAAACATTTTTTTAAAAGGTATTCATACATTTTTCTATACCAAGTTCATGGTGCTTGTTTGAGTAGATAAATGGCCCTTTCTAATTTAAAATTTTTTTGTTTCTGTTCTTATAATCTCATATTATAGCATTCGTTCTATAAGCACTTCTTCATTTAAGAAACCATTTAGAACAACTTATCTAACATCAAATTGGTGTATTAACCACTTAGATTGTGTTGCTAGTGCCAAAAATTAGTTCTTATAATATGCAATCTTGTCATAGGAGCATAGGTTTCATTATAAAAAATTCTTGTGAGAAGCCTTTCATTACCAATTTTTTGTGTCTTTCAATGGATCCATTAGCATTATATTTTAATTTTTGGACCCATTTTAGTCCAATATCATCATTAAATTCAACTGGACAATCTACTAACTCCTCTATTCCATTCCTTTTAATACAAGTGATCTCCTCATCCATGGCCAACTTCATGTCTTGTTGCATCTTAAATTGTGGTTCTATTTAAAAATCAAATAGTAACAAAAACTTTGTAAAGAAATCAAAACTAGTAGTTCTTTCATAACTTTTTTTGAGATATTTTACCCTCCTTGGAGGAGGAAGTGAACTCGAAGGAAGAATTGATAATTAAGGTGTAAATGAGTAGAACATAAGATGTTGCTTAGGCTAGTAGAATAAGTTTCTATAATTCATGGATTTTTTAGATATAATTTTTTATTTGATTTTCATTTTTTTTTTTTGAAAAAATTACATCATTTCTTACTAAATTGTGTGTGTTTTTATTAGATTATGTATGTTATAACTAATCATGTCCTCATTGTAGCCAATAAAAATGCATTTCTTACTATCATTGCCATTTTTTTTTCTTTTATGTCCTTTGAAATATATGAGCATTATCAATGCAACCAAATACCTTATTATGAGCCTCAAGAAGTTTTCTTCCATTCTATATCTCACAAGGAGTCATATTGTTTACACTCTTTTTTTTTTCAACGTCTCTTTATCAACTAAATAAATGTAGCCATTATTTCAACCCAAATAGTACTTAGAAGACCATTGGTCTTGAATGTGGTTCTGATTGTCTCTACAATTATACGATCCTTATATTCAACTACTCCAGTTTGTTGAGGGATATGACTTATAATTAATTTTCTTTTAATAGAATTATTTTTTACAAAAATGTTAAAATTCATTTGAAGTAAATTCTCTCCCCTTATATTTGTACATAAAATCTTAAAGGAACCAACCACTTTGTTTTCTATGCTAGCTTCAAATCACTATAGTTAAACCAAGAGGGATGTTGACCTTTCTTTAACTAAATATACCCAATTTATCCCATTTTAGTCATAATAATAATAATAATAATTTACAACTTGAGTTGGCCTAGTGGTGGAGAACTTGTACTCTTGAAATAGAGGTCACAAGTTCAAATCCCACAAAGGGGGTAGGGCATGTACACCTTATCGGCTTCGGCCTATTACCTATCAAAATAATAATAATAAAATGCCCATTTTGTTAAGTGATAAGGTCTACATTGGACCATAAATAATAGCATGCACTAATTTAGGAGGAACTTTTACTCTCCAAGCTTTCCTTAATAAAAAAGACTCTTGGTGTTTTTTACCACTAATATTGCCTTCACAAACTTGATCATCTTGTTTGATAAATGTTCATCCTTTCACCATTTGCTTCTAATAAACTAGTTTTATATATTGAAAGTGTAGGTGTCTATTCCTCATTTGCCATAACTAAAATTTATCATTTTAGACATCATTCAAATCTTAAGTTTATCTATATGGAAATCTAAGAGGAAAATTTGTAGTTTAAATCATACCGACTATTGCTACAATATTATTACAATCATTTTTATCACAAATAAAAAATTTATCAATTTGAAAATAGTAGAATATCATTTTTCAACAATTTGTCTTATGCTTAATAGATTAAGATTGATCCTTTGTACATATACAAATAATATGATTATATATTAGATTGAACCTTAGTTGTTCTTAACTTTTCAATGGTTCTTTATCATCTTTGAGTACTTGTGTTTTAGGAGACTCGTCCATCTTTAAAAGCATGCTTTATTACTTATCATATGACTACTCCAATTGCTAACCAAAATCCATACAATTTTTAGAGATTTCTTTTCTAACATCACATGAAATATATAAGTTAATTTTTAATCATCTTTTCTTCATGTTTTTTACCATGTTTCTTATGCTTTCTCCACCTCAATCATGTTCATAATGGTCAATTTTTTTATATAAATGACACTACATACTTGAAATTGGTAAGGTTTTTACATATTACTCTTTCAATATAGTTCTTTTTATCTAGCTGAAGCTTCATACCATAAAATGCAACTAGGCGCCCATTTTTTATTCTAGTCGAGCTATCACTACAACTATTGCAATGTCGGATGCATCTAAATGAACATGAAATATTTGTGTCCAGTCTACAAGTATTAAAATAATAGCTTTTACCATCTTATTCTATAGTATATAACATAATTTTTAACACTTGCCTATCCATTCAAAAAAAAATTCTTTTTCTTCTCTTTCAAAAGTTCTTTAATGGGTCCAAAGATAGTTGCATGTTTCATAATGAACTTGTGGTGATAGTCGATGTATCCTTCAAAAAAAACTTATTTCTATTACATTCTTATGAGGAGGTAAATTAAAAAATATGACTATCTTGAGATAGTCTACCATCATTATTTATAGATAATGTGTCATAGTCGATTGTCAAACAGATGAAATATGTGCATATGTTTATTTTGAGTGCAATCATGAGACTATGACATCCTAATATTGGGACATGATATTTCAACATCTCACAAACTATCAAATCATCTAAACATAATTCATGGAAGTCTTGTGTAATTTTCTTGAGTGAATTTTGTATCATAATCATAATATAAAATTTAAGTATGTTCATTAGGCCAAATGTCATTAGTGTGTACATAATTTAGGACCTCATTCAATTGAAAACATGATCTTAGACTAATCGTCTTCTAGTGTATTCAATTGGTGATGCCCTTAAATTCAATTTGACAAGGTTTAACCTTAGAGTTATGCCTGAGCCATTGTTTTCTAGGATTTCTTGTTTATAATTTCTTATTATTGTATCAGTTTTAGATCTTATTAGGGGTTGTGTTCTTATTTTAAAAATTGATCGATACATCTATAGATTTTATTATTTATTGCATCACAATAATTTGTACCACCTTATCCAATCTTTGATTCCTCATTAGAGTCTCATTTTTAGACTTTAAAGTTGTAACTAGGAACTTGTAGATACAATAGCTTTTGCCACTTGGACTCAAGCACAACAATAATGGCTAAAGAAGAGTATAAGAAATTATTTGAAATCCCTCTTCACCATCAACACCTAAGAAATTAATTCATGAAAGAGTTTGAATCTATACAATATTTTTTACTCAAGTGATAGGACTAGTAAATAAAAATTAGATATTAGAGCGATAATTTAACAAATGAAAAAAATTGTTGAGGTGCGTAGCATCACATTCCAATCCAATTACATAGTAGCTATTGAAGAAAGTAAGGATATATCTTTGTTATCAATAAATATGCCTATAGTATCTCTTCAAACTCACAAGAAAAGGACTTCGAATTGATCTACCAAAAAGTATATTGAACAATATTTTCAATCAAAGTTTATAGTATTTCAAATAATAACCTTGGGAAAAGAGTAAAAATGAAGCTAAGTTAAAGATTTAATATGAGAAAAATTAAAATATTAAGTAAAGCACATTGTATATTTAATATTATAATACTTAAGAATAGGCACTTAGTGTATAGAATGAGTTGTCTCTTAAAAAGAAATACAAGTATTCAAGGAATCAAATGTTAGTGACATAAAAAATGATGTCGACATAGAGTGCTAGAAAAATAATAAAAGGGGAAATGGCTAATATAGATCCGTAAACTTAGTAGAAAGAAAAAGGATAATTCCTTGCATGATAGTTAATGTATGAGTTTGTTGATGATAGGGAAAAATCAAGCGATTTGTTGAACCCATGGAAAGAACATCTGTACAACAACTAACTCATTCCATAGATATTAAAATGACAATATAAAGTTAATTTTAAGAGAAAACCATGGAGAATGAGACAAAAGATGCATTTATCAAGAATTCTTTTTGGGTTTGTCTATACACAAGGTTTTTAAATATATGTTTATGTCAAACTTATAGTGGTGGATCATAGAAAAGTCAAAACATAAATTGAACTCTTAGAAATTTAATGATAGGTGAATTCTTGGCACCATCCACAAATATTGGGAAGTCAAGGAACTTCACATTTAGGAAAATGTTTTGAATTAAAATAATTATCACATATTTATGTTGTTGGTGCTATGTCGTATGCATGGAGATTTTATTTACCAATATAAGAACTTCTTTATCACTAGAGAAAATATGAAATGAGTGATATTGACTATGTGATGAAGGGAATGATCTTAAGAATGTGGAAAACAAACATATTGAATTACACTTGTAAGAGAAGCATCGAACGAATTCTTCCTCACCATCAACAAAATTAGAGATCCTTAGACTCTCATTCCAAGTTTACAGGTAGTTATAAGTGCCTATAGAGGTTTATCTTGAAGACATGAAAAACTAACACCCCAAGCAACTTATCATCCTATTACCACTTTCGGTATCCTTGAAATTTTCTTAATTTAATTGCCTTCTCTTTGTCTCTTTTATGATGATTTCTTATGAGATTCAAATTATAATAACTCTTAGTTTGTTTGTGGAAGCTAGTTGACATATATTTTTTATCTATTTTGTGGATTTGTACTGAGAGACTGTACCAAATAATGAATTTAAATGACAACATTCAACAAGATCCACCAATATATATAGATCCTTGTGATATCCTTTTATGTATAGAAAAGTAATTCACATTGACATTTTTTAGTACTACATTCTTTGATATAAATGTGATCATTATGGGATTTGCATGCACCTCAAGGCAAGGAAAAATGTAATGGTGTAATTTGGATAACCCCGCCATTTTGATTTAGTTCTCCGTTTAGTTTGACATAATTCCTTCATAGATTTAAACATTTATAGATGGTGTAATCTTATACAAAGTTGGGTATCTTAGTTTATGATCTTACCCATCCATTTACCCACAATCCTATGCACTTATA
Source organism: Cryptomeria japonica (assembly GCF_030272615.1). Classification (NCBI taxonomy): domain Eukaryota; kingdom Viridiplantae; phylum Streptophyta; class Pinopsida; order Cupressales; family Cupressaceae; genus Cryptomeria; species Cryptomeria japonica. The sequence goes on from NC_081408.1 coordinate 703,388,387, forward strand.
CCCCCCACCTTATCCACATAAACACATTCTATTATCCCTATAAATTCTATTATCCATTTGAACTCACCATATCTATGTCCCAAGTTATTTTAAAACATGGGGAGTTGACCCTTTAGCCATGGATTTTATCCCTAAATTTTTTTAATTCAAAATTAAAATTTTGTCGAAGATTGCTTATCCTTTTCCCACCCTAAGACAATCAAATAACTATTTGGATAATTAAATATCATCTACTTATAATTAAACGCATTTAGCTGCACCCATTTGATGATCATCAAATAATATTAAAGATCATTGACATTTACAAAAGGTTCACGACAGGAATATTTTGATCCTAGTACCTAAATGATTCTATTTCTACTTCTAATGAGTCTCTTGAAATAAATTGGTAGCCCTCCAGAGGTATTTTTAAATGCCCAGAAAATATTCAGAGTTAAAAATTGTAGAGAATAGAAAGGTAACCCAATTTCGTCAAAGAGAAAAATTACACATTTAGCAAGATAGAATCCATGGATAACAAATAGTTGGATGGAGAAAATATCTAAATGTTGAGATAGAAAATAAATATTTGATAGAGTTTAAGGAGTTAAAACATATAGATAAAGGTTAGGGGAATGCACCAAACTATGCATAATATTGTCTAATTTGTCAATGTGTACACAAGCTATTGTTTCGAAATGGGCATAAAATTGAATGGAAGTGGCATCGGTATGAAAATTTCACAATTGCATTTTCACCCATTTTTAGGTGCATATAAATTTTAGAATGATCATGTATCTCAAAATATGTAGTGAAGACAAACATACATGCAACTTGTAAGCAAAGTAATGGAAGTTAATAGATGTTTCATCATTCAGATTTAACCTTTAGCATGCACTCTCCGTGAGAGCCTACAAAAGAAAGGAAAATTAAGCGACGTGTAGCCTATTTAATATAATTATCAACAACTATGACTCACTATCAACAATCGTATGAGAGATAGAAGGGAGGTGGGGGAGGGAAATAGGGATAGAAAAAATTAACTTTTCATGCATCATCAGATGCTTGTCATGTCAGGGACTAAAGATGATTCTCTGTAAGCAATGCCTATTACTTTGTACACCGTAGATAAATACTAGAAAGATGATAAATACCGTAAGGGCATATATATAAATAAATAGAACGCTGGTTTCTGTGAAAGAAAATAATCTCTGTGTTGTGCACTAAAACTCTCTTCCTGAGTCGTGTTCTTCACTATAGTGTGAGTAAGGTTGTTTGGGTAAATAATTATTAAAAGTGAATATACTATCTGTCAGTCAGTTTCTTAAATACGTTGGTAAGAGTGTGGAAAGAAATTGAAACTCGATCAATGCTCACAAATGAATAACAGGTCTTTTAAAAATATATATTTACTTGGGTGGGATCACAATTGTGACAAGTATAACCTCTTTGGGAAAAAATAAAGAATGAAGAGTGTAATGATCTTTTGAAGAGGTGAATTGGATGCCTATGCCTGGCGAGTGCATTCAGTAGGAAAGCCCTGTGGAAACCTTTTACTGTCGGAACAGTAATCATAAATCATGTAGTTCTTGCGCACCCATTCAAGTTTCTGGTGCTCACTCGACTCCAACGCCTTTGCAGCGTACCATGAATTGACAGAGCAATCAGAAGAAGCGGAGCATGTCTCTGCTTTGAAATTTCCATAAGATGCCACAAAGGGGGATTTGGTCCAGTCGATCTTCACTACACCGCCTCTGGTTGCCCAATCGTCTGCGTTCCACAGGCTCGAGTATATTCTCATCGCTTGGTTCTTGGGATATGCGACTCCCAAATCCTCGCTGTTCTTGAACACTCTCACCGGCGTTCCATCCACAGAAAACCTGCAACATGAAAATATATTTTAACTATAGTGCTAATGTTAACGAATTGACTTGATGATGCTAGGATAATATTAACATGGCTTACATAATTTGCTGGGGATTCCACAGCAGAGAGTAAGTGTGGAAGTCTGCTGTGGGGTCGAACCAGAGGTAGAATTGCTGCTCACGATTGCCTTTGCCTTGAGAGAAAACATTAGTGTGCATAATGTAGGGATCTCCAGACAGATTTCCAAGGAACTCAAAGTCTATTTCGTCGTGCTTATCCCCTTGTGATGATAGCTGCACCAATTGCATCAACATTTTATTAGACAATAAATATTAATTAAATACTACTGCCCACTACTAATCTGGGGAGTATGGACTGTATGGAAGAGTAAGAGAGAAACTTACATAGTAAGCAGTGACAGTGCCGGCCGAGTTACCAGCCACCAACTTGATCTGCATATCGATTTTGCCAAAGAGATATTCATTCTTAGATTGGAAGCCTGAACCTGTTTTGATTCAGCAGAGGAATCAGCAAACTGCTAAAAAATGATATGTATATATTATATGTGTAGCAAGCAAATGAGATAAGATACCTGAGGACTGGTCGAGAGTGAGCTGCAGGCGCTGGCCATTGTCGAGTATCTTAGCACGATCATTTCCCCATGTGATGTCAAAGTCGTTATTAAAATTTGCAGAAACAAGGTGGGAGGAGCAGAGTACAAGGCTTAGCAGGAGGAAACATGGTAACAGATCCATTGGGAACACAGGACAAGAGTAGAAAATGTACAAGTAGGAGTATGGAAGTGGTGAATGGTGATGGCTGAAGAAAATCAATTTGATCTAGTGATAGAGGTATGGAAGTGGTGAATGGTGATGGCTGAAGAATACCAATGGGATTTTTATACAAGGAAGGAATGGATTGGAAAGTAGCAAGAAATTTCACATAGAGTTGTTGAGTGGATGAGTTGGAGCGCGCTTTGGATTTCGATAGATATTATAGTTGTTGGGTTCTATTGTACGCGGAATTCCAGCAAGAAGAGCGTGAGCGTGTTGGCTGGCTTATGATAGTTGTGTTTCATAATTTGTGACGCTACTCAAAATGATTGTCTTAGATGTTGACCTCCTTTCTAATCACATGAGCTGTATTTCAGCAGGTAACCAAACGCTTTGGAGGGAAACATTGCGGGCTGGTCCACGCGTGGAATTTCAAAGCAACCGCGCAATCATGTTCTCCAAGCCAATTTATTTATTTAGGAGAAACACGTCACAGCCCGTCAACTTCTACCTCTCCACATACATAAGAATACCAACTAAAGTTGCATTTTCTTTTTCATTATCATCATCTTTGATCAATTTCTAATTTACATTCAATAATGTGTTGATTGATTTGTATTTTTTCATTTTAAATTTATCACATAGGTCATTTATATATTTTTCTTGTAAGATAAAAATCTCATCATTCGATTGTCTTACTCTTATTTTCAAAAATTAAGGGTCATTTCAAATGTATGAGTTTCATGGCATTCTCGAATTGCCAATTTAAATCATATCATCAGCATATAAAGAGACTATAACTCGTTTTCAATATGTTTGCATTTCATGTAAAGTTTAGCCTCACTTCCACTCCTGTCGAAGCAATTTTTAAAAAGGTACTCATACACTACTAAACCAAGCTCATGGTGCTTGCTTTTGGTAGATAAATAGCCCTTTGTAATTTACAATTTTTTTGTTTCTTTTCCTATAACCTCATATTATAGCATTTGTTCTATAAGCACTTCTTCATTTATGAAACCATTTAAAACAACTTATCTAACATCAAATTGACGTACTAACCACTTAAATTGTGTTGCAAATGCCAAAAATTAGTTCTTATAATATCCAATCTCGCCCTAGGAGCATAGGTTTCACTATAATCATTGTTGTGAGAAGCCTTTCACTACCGATATTTCTTTGTGTCTTTCAATGGATCCATTAGCATTACAAAATTTTAATTTTTAAACCCATTTAGTCCAATCCTTTTCTACTCAAGGATCTATTAACTCTTTTGTCCCATTCCTTTTAATACAAGTGATATCCTCATCCATGGCCTTAATACAAACTTTATGAATGTCTTATTGCATCTTAATTGTCTTGGTTCTACTTGAAAATCAAATAGTAAAGAAAACTTAACAAAGAAATCAAAACTAGTAGTTATTTCATAAATTTCTTTGAAATTTTTTATCCTCCTTGGAGGAGAAAGTGTACTTGAAGGAACAATTGATGATTAAGGTGTTTGAGTAGAACATAATATGTTGCTTGGGCTGCTAGAATAAGATGAAACATCTTGTTCTATTTTTATAATTCATGGTTTTTTTAGCTGTAATTTTTTTATTCAATTTCCATACATTGTTTTTGGAAAAAATTATATCATTTCTTACTAAGTTGTGTGTTTTTTACTAGATTGTGTATGTTATATCCTCATTGTAGCCAATAAAAAAACATTTCTCACTATCATCATCGTCTTTTTTTCTTTTACATCCTTGGAAATATATGAGCACTATCAATGCAACCAAACACCTTACGATGAGCCACAAGAAGTTTTCTTCCACTCCATTAATCACAAGGAGTCATATTGTTTACACTTTTTTTTTCAATGTCTATTTGTCAACTAAATAAATGTAGTCATTTTTCAACCTAGAAAGTACTTAGAAGACCATTGGCCTTGAGTGTTGTTCTAATCATCTCTACAATTTTACAATCCTTATATTCAACTACTCCAGTTTGCAGAAGGATGTAACTTATAATCAATTTCCTTTGAATAGAATTATTTTTTGCAAAAATGTTAAACTTCGTTTGAAGTAAATTCTCTCCCCTTATCTTTACATGAAGTCTTAAAGGAATAACTAACCACTTTTTTTCTATGTTGGCTTCAAATCACTATATTTACATCAAGAGGGATTTTGACCTTGATTTAACTAAATATACCCAGTTTATCCTATTTTAGTTTTTTTTTTAAAATGCCCATTTTGTTAAGTGATAAGGTCTACATTGGACCACAAATATTAGCATGCACTAATTTAGGTGGCACTTTTACTCTCCAAGCTTGTCTTAATAGAACAAAGTCTTGCTTCTAATCAATTGGTTTTATATATTGAAAGGTAGGTGTCCATGTCTCATTTGCCATAACTATGATTCATCATTTTAGTGATAATTCAAATATTAAGTTTATCTATGCAAATCTAAGAGGAAAAAATATGTTTTAAAGCATTACCAAATTTTGCGACAATATAATTACCATCATTTTAATCACAAATAAAACATGTATTAACTTGAAAATAGTAGAATATCCTTTTTCAATAATTTTTCTTATGCTTAATAGATTAAGAGTGATTCTTGGCACATATAAAAATAATATGGTTATATAAGATTGAACCTTAGTTGTTCTTGAATTTGCGATGATTCATTTTCCCATAGGGTTAACTTATTTTTCATCATTGAGTACTTGTGTTTTAGGAGACTCACTCATCTTTAAAAACATACTTTATTAATTATCATATGACTACTCCAATTGCTAACCAAAATTTAAACAATTTTTAGAGATTTATTTTCTACCATCACATGAAAAATATAGATTAATTTTTAATCCTTTTCTTCAATTTTTTTTTATCATGTTGCTTATTCTTTCTCCACCTCAATCATGTTCATAAAGGTCAAAAAAGTTGACACTACATACTTGAAATTGGTAAGCTTTTTGTATTACCTCTTTCAGTATAGTTCTTTTAATCTACCTCAAGCTTCATACCATAAGGTGCAACTAGGCACCCGTTTTTCCTCCTAGTCTAGCACTACAACTATTGCAATTTTGGATGCATCTAAATGAACATGAAATAGTTGTGTCCAATTTACAAGTATCAAAATAATAGCTATTACCATCATATTCTATAGTATATAGAATAATTTTTGACACTTTCCTCTCCATTCAAACTTTTTATTTTTCTTCTCTTTCATAAGCTCTACAATGGGTCCAAATATAGATACATGTTTCATAATTAACTTGTGGTGATAGTCGGTGTATCCTAAGAATTTTTTTTTTATTTCTATTACATTCTTCGGAGGAGGTTAATTTAAAAATATGACTATTTTGAGATAGTCTACCATCATTACCTATAGATAATGTGTCATAGTAGATTGTCAATAGGATGAAAAATATACATATATTTATTTTGAGTGCAATCATGAGACTATGAAATCTTAATATATGGACATGATCTTTCAACATATCACAAACTATCAAATTATCTAAACATAATTCATGGAAGTATTGTGTAATTTCCTTGAGTGAATTTATCATAATCTTAATATAAAGTTTAAGTGTGTTCGTTAGGCCAAATTGCATTAGTGTGTACATAATTTAGGAACTCATTCAATTTCAAATGTGATCTTAGACTAATATTCTTCTAATATATTTAATTAATTATGCCCTAAAATCAATTTTTGTGAGTATGCCTAATATCACATCTACAAGGTTTAACCTCACAGTTATGTTTGAGCCATTATTTTCTAGGATTTCATGTGTATACTTTCTTATTATTGTATTAGTTTTAGATCTTATTAGGGTTTGTGTTCTTATTTCAAAAATTAATCAATACGTCTATAGATTTTATGATTTATTGCATCACATTAATTTTTACCACCTTACCCAATCTTGGATTCCTCATTAGAGTCTCATTTTTATATTTTAAAGTTGTAACTTGGAACTTCTAGATGCAAGAGTTTTTGCCACTTGGACTCAAGCACAACAAGAATGGCTAAATAAGAGTATAAGAAATGATTTTATATCCCTCTTCATCATCAACACTTAAGAAATTATTCTATTAATTTCATGAAAGAGTTTGAATCTATGCAATATTTTTTACTCAAGTGATGGGACTAGTAAATAAAAATTAGATATTATAGCAAGAATATAACAAATCAGAAAATTTGTTGAGGTGTGTACCATCACATTTTGATTCCATTACATAGTAGCTATTCAAGAAAGTAGGGGTCCATCTTCGTTATCAATAAATAAGCTTATAGCATCTCTTCAAACACGTGAGAAAAGAATGAATTGATCTACCAAAAATTTTATTGAACAATGTTTTCAATCAAAGCTTCTATATTTCAAATTATAACCTTGGGAAAAGGATTTGATGAATCATACTGTAGGGGAACAAGAAAATTTAGAGGAAGATAACATGAAAGTAGAGGAAGTAACAATGGACAAGGTAAATGCTACAATAAGAAAGGAAGATTTTACTACAATAAGAAAAGAGGTACTAAAAAACCTTGCAAATCGTAATTATGTAGTCTCACTATTGTAAAATAATTTAATCGTTTTGAACATGATTTTTCAAAAAAGGCATAATCAACATGTGATGATTTTTTAATAAAGAGGAGGAAAAATAACATATATTTTTAATGTTATGTTACAAAATAAATCTCCAAAAATGTTGAGATTTTGGTTAGCAATCGAGGTAGTCGTATGAAAGGTAATAAACATCTATGTTATAAAGATGGATGGGTCTCATAGTTCATATAAGTACAACTTTGAGATGATATATAAGTTGAGGTTATGGAAAAGGGAAGGTTTAAATTTAGATCCACCTAAGGTACAATATAATACAATCATCTTTTAATATGTGCCAAGAATAGTATGTGCCAAGAATAGTTCATAATATATTGAACATGGTGCAACTTAAGGCTATGAGATTTTCACAATCCATTTTGTATTCTAATGTATTTTTTTGGATTCGATTGTGTGTATTTTTCAAAATGATAAATTTGTTGTCTATGATAAAAATGATGGCAAGCGGATTCTAGAAAAGGTTGGTATGCTTCAAGACATAATGTTTCCTCTTAACTTCTTTCATATGGAAAAAATAAAGATTTGAATATTGGACTCCTATTAATCATGGTTATGGGAAATGAGGCATGGACTCCTATTAGAAAAAATGGTGAAATGATTACCATTTATCAAACAAGATCATCAAGTGTTTGAAATTTGTATTAGTGGAAAAAAATAGATCAAGACTCTTTTTCAGTAAGAAGATCTTGGAGAGTAAGAGTGTCACTTGAATTAGTTCATGCTGATATTTGTGGTCCAATATATAGACCTTATCACTTAACAAAAATAGGTATTTAATTATTTTCTTGATGATTATAGTGGAGGAAAATGAGTATATTTAATTAAGAAAGGTCAAAAAACTTAATGATATCAAGATTTAAATCAAATTAAAAAAACAAATTGGTTGTTCCTTGAAGACTATGTGTGAAGGTAGAGAGGGAGAATATACTAGCAATTAATTTTAATATTTTTACAAAGAGAATTACCAATCAAACACAATTGATTATGATTTATACCCTTACATAATCATAAAGTTATAGAGATGATCAAAAGAATGCTCAAGGCTAATGTTCCAATTAGTACTTTTTGGGCTAAAAAGTAGCTACATTACTTATTTGATAAATAGATATCTAACCAAAAGTGTAAATGATATAAATCCTTTTGAGACATGGATCGGAAACAAACCTTGTATGCCTCATCATAAGGTGTTTTTTTGCATTGCTAATTATCATACAATTGAGCATAAAAGACAAAAAAAAATGTGATTAAAGTGACATAATTATTTTTATTAGCTATAATGAGGACACAACGAGTTATAGGTTATATAATCCAACAAAAGGAATACCTGATTTAGTAAGCCATGGTGTAATTATTTCCAAAGGGTGAATGAAAATTGAATAAAAATTTATATCAAGAACATCCAAGAACTGTAGCAATAGAACAAGATGCTCCAACTTATTCTACTAGCCAACGAAACATCTCATGTTCAACTCAAACACATTCATCATCAATTATTCCTTCAACTTCACATCTTTTTTTAAGAAAGGTAAAAATTATCAAACAAATTTATAAAATTACTACTAGTATAATTTGATTCATTTATAATTTTTTCTTGGCTATCTCATATTCAAGTAGAAGTCTAGATCAAGGACATGGATGAGGAGATCACTTCTATTTAAATAATGAAAATAGAGTATTTAGTAGGTCCTCCATCACAAGAGGATGTTATTGGACCAAAATGGGTCAACAAAATAAAATATAAGGTTGATGGATCCATTGAATGGAACAAATTTAAAGAGTGGTTGCAAAAGGATTATCATAGCAACCAATGATAGATTATAATGAAAGTTATGTTCCTATGGTGAGATTGGATATTATAAGAACTATTTTGACATTAGCATGACAATCTAAGAGGTTAGTACATCACTTTGATGTGAAATAAGATGTTTGAAATTGTTTCTTAAATGAAGAAGTTCTTGTAGAGAAAACGCTAGAATATGATGTTGTAGGATAAGAAAGAAAAAAATTATAATTTATAAAGGGCCCTTTATGAACTCAAGAAGACATCAAGATCTTGGTATAGAATAATATATGAGTACTTTTCAAAAACAATCCTTCAATGAGAATGACAATGAACATACACTTTATATAATATGTAGAGGCATTGAAAACTTAATCATAGTCTGTTTATATATATGTTGATATTTGATTTAAATAGGGAATGGTGAATTATTAATATAGAGAAATTCAAGAATATCATGAAGCTTACACATTTAAAATCTGACGAATAAGGATTTGATATGTTACTTTTTTTTTAATAAAAGCAAGGTGGTTGAATGATGGTATTTTTATTTCACAAGAAAAGTATCTATTCAATCTACTTGATAGATTTAGAATGAAAAATCAGAAATAAATGAACACATTATTGAATGTGAATGAGAAGTTGGTCAAAGATGATGATAATGAAAAGAAAAATGCAACACTATATTGAAGTTTAGTTGGTATTTTTATGTATCTTACTACCACTGGACTTGAAATCAAGTATGTCATAATCTATTAGTATCAAGATTCATACAAAATCCCACTAAGATTCATTTATATGCAGTAAAAGGAATACACAAGTATGTTCTTATTTCATTCAACTTTGGTATTTTGTATACACCTATTGATAATTTTTTATTGAATTAAAAAAATTAAAATGCATTGTAGCAACAAAAACAAAATGTCAAACAATGTGGTTGAACATAATATTGGCACATTAACAAAATAATCAACAATTATTTATCGTGAAATTAGCTCTACAATTGAATAGAAAAATGTGACAATTTTCATAGATGGAATAACCATATAGATATTTGCAATTATTTTATTTCAAATATCATGGCAAATGAATAGATTGGTGTGGATTTCCTAAATTTAGGGATTTTATTTTTTTTTTCATTAATTCAAAATTTATATTTTCATATATTAAATTATGATTTTTTTTTAGGGTTTTGTTTTATGGATTCACTTAAGTTAATTTACAAATTAAAAATCTACAAAAAAATTAAAATGGTCTTACATTTCATAGGTCAGTGAAAAAATTCAAAAAAAAATGATGTTTTGTTATTATTGTTTCTTTGTCATTTGGGTCAAATTTTTTAAATATGTAATAATAAGGATAAATAGAACTATTAAAAAGTAACAAATAAATATATAATATTTGTTTCACTTTCCAAAATAGAAATAAAACAAAAGAATTGTGAAAATAACGAATGTTAGCTTATTCAAAAGTATTCTAAAAAATAAAAAATATACCTCTTTAATAGATTTGAATTTAATTTTTAATTTTTAAGTTAGGTTTTAAAGTTAAAATTTTAGGTTTAACAATTCCAATATAATTACCTTTTATTTTAAAAAACAAAAAATGTTCTTCTAATAAAGTATTAAAAATAAAAATAAAAAAGCTAAAATTTTAACTATTATCAGAAGTTACAAATAAAACCAAACTTAAGAATTAAAAATCTTAATATTCAATATATATATATAGACACACACATACACACATCAATTATTTATATCTAGCTCTCTCTCCCTATTTCTCTCTCCCTCTCCCCTTCTCTGTATATCTCCTTGCATCTCTCTATCACTCTATCTCACAATCAATATCTCTCTATCTTTATCTCCCCCTCTCCCTCTTCCTCTATATCTCTATATCCCTCTCTATCTCTCAATCTCTCTCTATCCTCATCTCTCCCTCTTCCTCTCCCTCTATATTCCTCTCTCCCCTTCTATCTTTAGACATTTCTCCCTTCTTTTATCCAAATTCTTTCGTATTTTCTATTCCAAACTAATCATTCTATTAGCAAGAACTTGAAGCATTATGTCTCTTGTTCTTATATGTGATCATTGTGGACACTATTGACTATAAATAAACAATGTATGAATGAAAGAAAGTATTTCTTTCTATTCTGTATTTTAATCTTTAAAGATCATAAACTCCTCTATAATTTCATTTTCTCAGTCTCGAACTCATTAAACCTGGACCCTCAATCGTAAGATATATTTATTAAGGTGCCAAGGTATCATAATAGTTAGACCTGACCAATGTTATAAGTTGACGGTCTATGACCTGTTTCTCCAGAATAAATAAATTGGCTTCGAGAACGGTATTGCGCGGTCAACATCTGATTAGAAAGTAGGTCAACACAACTCATCTGATTAGAAAGTGGGTCAACATCTGAGACAATCATTTTGAATAGCCTCCCAAATTATGAAATACAACTGGTATAATTAATATGCACACACCACACAGTTAAGCCAGGCGTATGCAACAACACGCTCTTCTTCTTGCTGGAATTCCGCGTGTAATAAAAGCCAACAACTATAATATCTAAATACAAAGTGCGCTCCAACCCATTCACTTCAACAACTTTGAAGTTTCTTGCAACTTTCCATTCCTTACCTGACGCTGCCTCTGCCTGTATAAAAATCCCATTAATCTTCTTCAGCATCACCATTCACCACTTCCATACCTCTATCAATAGGACTCCTCAATTAAAATCCCATTGATTTTCTTCAGCCATCACCATTCACCAGTACTGCTACAACTACATTTTCTACTCTTGTCCTGTGTTCCCAATGGATCTGTTACAATTTTTCCTCCTTCTAAGCCTTGTACTCTCCTCTTCCCACCATGTTTCTGCAAATTTTTATAACGATTTTGACATCACATGGGGAAATGATCGTGCTAAGATACTCGACAATGGCCAACGCTTGCAGCTCACTCTCGATCAGTCCTCAGGTATTTTATCTAATTTGCTCTCTGCGTAGTGCGTATATAATATATAGGGTTTTAACAGTATGCTGATTCCTCTGCCTCTTCCTCTGTTGTATTAAAACAGGTTCTGGTTTCCAATCTAAGAATGAATATCTCTTTGGCAAAATCGATATGCAAATCAAGTTGGTGGCTGGTAACTCGGCCGGCACTGTCACTGCTTACTATGTGAGTTTCTCTCTTACTCTTCCATACACTCTATACTCCCCAAATTAGTAGTGGACAGTAGTATTTAATATTTTATTGTCTAATAAAATGTTGATGGTTTCCAATTGCAATTGATGCAGCTGTCATCACAAGGGGATAAGCACGACGAGATAGACTTCGAGTTCCTGGGGAATCTGTCTGGAGATCCCTATATTATGCACACCAATGTTTTCTCTCAAGGCAAAGGCAATCGCGAGCAGCAATTCTACCTCTGGTTCGACCCCACAGCAGACTTCCACACTTACTCTCTGCTCTGGAATCCCCAGCAAATTATGTAAGCCATGTTCATATTATCCCTACAACATCATCTCTGCCTTAGATTTAACTTCATCAGTTTAGTTATAATATGTTTTCATGTTGCAGGTTTTCTGTGGATGGAACGCCGGTGAGAGTGTTCAAGAACAGCGAGGATTTCGGAGTGGCATATCCGAAGAATCAAGCGATGAGAATATATTCGAGCCTGTGGAATGCAGATGATTGGGAACCAGAGGCGGTGCAGTGAAGATTGACTGGACCAAATCCCCCTTTGTCGCCTCTTATGGAAATTTCAAAGCAGAGACATGCTCTGCCTCTTCTGATTGCTCTGTGAATTCATGGTACGCTGCAGAGGCGTTGGAGTCGAGTGAGCAGCAGAAACTTGATTGGGTGCGGCAGAAGTATATGATTTACGATTATTGTACAGACAGTAAAAGGTTTCTGCGGGGCTTTCCTCCTGAATGCACTCACCAGGCATAGGCATCCAACTGAGGATCGTCACATTCTTTCATTCTTTATTTTCAAGCCCAAACAGGCTATACTTGTAACGATATTAAATATATATTTTAAAAAGACCTTTTATTCATTTGTTAGCATTGGTCGAGCTTCAATTTCTTTCCACTCTCTTACCAGCGTACTTACAAAACTGACTGACCGATATATTAATTTTTATTTTTAATAATTATAAACAACCTTATTCACATTAGAGTGAAGAACACGATTCATGCAGAGGGTTTTAGTGCACAAAGCATAGATTATTTTCTTTCACAGAAAGCAGCGTTCTATTTATATATATGCTCTTGGTTAAGAATCATATACAATACATATTTTGTATTTCTTTTGGAAGAATGTTTTAATATACGTATATGTGTATATATTAACAAATAGTGCAATCTTTTGTATTCTTCATTTTATTTTTCAGTATTTATCTATTTCGATCCAGCCTTCCACACCTTATGCATGGTGTACATAGTAATAGGCACTGCTTAAAAAGAATCATCTTTGGTCCGTGCATGCCAAGCATCTTATGTGCATTGTCGTCCGTCCATTGCCTACTAAGTAAGGTGGAGTATTATCACTTTCCATACAGGCGGAGGTTTTCTATATCTATTTCCCTCGCCCACCTCCCTTCTCTTTTCATATGACCGTTGATTGTGAGATTCATAGTTGATAATTTAATTACATGAGTTAGGGGAGAGGACCTAGTACATGTGTATTTCAATGTTAGTGATAATAGTTGTTGATTTAATATCTATACTTGTTGATTTAGTATTCACATTTGTTGATTTAATATCCAATTTTTTTGACAATATTTCATCAATAATTGTGACTTTAAAGTTGTTATTGCTAATGATGACTACCCATAGTTGTTAAAAGCAACCAATCATGTGATGCCACATCAGCTGCACAACTATGAGTCTCTCTTTTGCATGACCATTGGTCTCACCTTTTTTGTGGCTGTTTTGGACACCTTGGCAAAAAGCATGCTAATGTGGCATCACATTTGATGGCGTGGCCCTAAAACTTTAGTTATAAGTAGGGGACTTGCCAAGTACGCTGCTTTAAAAAATTGAGAGTGATTTGAAATTTTCACATAAGATTTTGAGAAGCACGAAATTAAGGTGTCCAACTACTAGATCCTCTCCCCTATGTGTTGCATAATTCTCCTTTCTTTTGTAGGTTTGCATGGAGAGTGTATGCCAAAGTTTGAACTTGCATGATGCAACATCCATTAAGCTTCATTAGTTTAATTACAAGTTACATGTACATTTGTGATCACTACATACTTTGAGGTACATTATCAATCTAAAACTCACATACTCCTAAAAGTGGAGGAAAAATACAATGGTCAAAGTTGCATATAGATGCCATTTTCCTTCATTTTTGTGCCCATTTTAATACAAGTACATATTGACAAATTGCACAATATTGTGCATAGTTGGGTACATTATAAATACCCTTGCCTACATCTTAAAAAACTCCTTAAACTCTATGCAATATTTATGCTCTATCCCAATGTTTGGGTCTTTTCTCCATCGAATTATTTGTTATCGATCGATTTTATCTTGCTAAAAGTGTAACTTTTCTCTTTCACTCAATTGGTTTACCTTTCTATTCTCTACCATTTTTAACTCTAAATATTTGCTTGGTATTTAAAAATGCCTTTAGATGGCTATTGATATATTTCTAAGAGATTGATATGATGCAGAACTAGAATCGGTTAGGCAATATTATCAAAATATTCCTAGCATGACCCTTTTGTCCATGTTAGCAATATTTAATATTCTTTGAGGATCACCAAATGAGTGCATCTAAGTTCATTTCAATACATGGCAATAAATTGTCCAAACATTTATTTAATCATCTTATGGCTTAAAAAGAATAGATAACCTTGGAGGAACTTTTGAATTTGAATATTAAAAATTTAGGGATCAAATCCATGACTAAGGGTTCAACTTCTTATTTTTGGAAATGACTTTAGACATTGATATGGTCAAATCAAATGGATAGTAGAATGTATAGGGAAAGGTGCATGTGTGGGCATAATAATGCATAGTCTGGGCAAATATTTTAGGACATGTCTTTATATAGATAAGGTGGGGGATGAGTGCATAGGAATGCATGTGAATGGATGGGTAAAATGATAAGGTAAGTGACACAAACTCACACAAGATTACCCTATATATATTGTAGGTGCAACATTCTTTGATATATCAAAGAATGTAGCACCTACAAACATGCATGAAATTTAACTTTTTATACATTTAAGGATATCAGAAGGATCTATATAATCGGTGGACAGTTCTAAATTTATCTATATAGATTCAATATTTGGTGCACTCTTTGCATAGGAGCCTACAAAATAAATAAATAAAATATGATGACTATCTTTAACAGCCAAAGTAAGAGCTATTAAAATTTGAAAATCTCATAATCAATGATTGAGAGAGAGAGAGAGAGAGAGAGAGAGTAATACAAAACTAGAAAGACTCATGGATACAAAAAAAGGTAATAGGATGATAAGGTGCTTTGAGTGTCATTTTTTCTTTCTACTTTTTGGGTTCTATAAATTATCTCTTTTCCCCTTTCATTATTTTTAAGCCCTTTGTGTCGATGTCATATTTTACGTCATTATCATTTGACTCCTTGAACACTTGTATTTTTTTTGTAACAACTAACTTGTTCTATACATTATGTATTGGTTGTGCAATGTATTATATATAAAATGTATAATTTTTAACGTCACTTTTAATTTTCCTTATATTAAATATTTAATTTAGTTATATTTGTATCCCTCTAGTAGCTTCTTTGTCAAATTTTGTAGCTTTAAACTTTACACAAGTTGTTGTTCAATGATCTATGTAGTAAGATCATAATACCACATCTTTAGGTTATCCATTTTCTTACAAAATTATCATATAGTAATGTTGTATCTCCTAGTTGTATTTGCTTGGGCTTGATGTTTCATTCATGTCATGTATTAAATTTTAATTCATTTAGATTGAGTTGCAAGTCACAAGTGACTTTCCATAAATATTATTGCACGGTCCTAACACATTTATTACCTTCAAGGCCTAGGATATGTCATCACAAAGGTCAAGAGTGATTTCATCAATATATTGGATATGGATAAAGAGTTCACAAATGAGAGTGCACAAGTTCTTCTACACTTCAGGCTTAGTTGGGCCTAGGAGGACCGTGAACATTCATAGAGGTGATATTTAATAAAATTTAACCGAGCAACTAAATCAATTACAAAATAATCAAACTACACTAGTATCTAGATGTATTGTTTGAGCCCAAATTCTATAACTAGATCAAATACTAACCATTGCTATCAACTCTGAGCACAACACATAAAATGCATGCAAAAGAGGACTCTAAGTTTAGGATAAAACATTAAAGTTTATTGTAGATATTCCTTTAGTGTAAAAATACTTCATGAACTATATAGAAACCTCTTAATACTCCTATGCTACTTGTGAATAATTGTGTTCCCATTAAGCATGTGGACGGTCAAGTTTTAGAATATCAGTCCTTATGTGGGTTATAATGTCACATTCAATTGCATGAACAACACACTTGAAATAATAAAAAAGGTATGATACCAAACAATCAATCATACAAAAAAGGTATGATACCAAACAATCAATCATACAAAAAAGGTATGATACCAAGCAATAAATCATACTTAACAATCCTTCTAGAAACTTGCACACATTCATAAATAATAATAAAGTTACCAAGACAAATATGTTTTCTAGTGACTTAAAGTATTGCAACACTTAATCATGTGTTCCTTTTACAATCACATCAAGAAATATGGTGAGGAAGAAATACAAATGAAGAGGAACTTCTCAAGCTTTTTTGCCTAAGATTCTTCAAAATATTAGTTACTTCTTTATACATTTGCTAACACGCAATTGGAATTACAAATGGAAATGTAGCATTTGAAACCCTAGATACTCATTTGTATTGTAGTATTGGATACAAAAAATGCCCAACCTTTTGAACATGGAAAGAACTTGTATCTATAGTTCCCATGAGCACATAAGCTCAAGGGAAAGAAGTGCCAAGATGTAGAGAACTCTCAAAGATATGTGACCAAAACAAGAGGGGCTACAAGACATGCAATAAATTCAAACTTATTTTGATTGGCATCATTTAGAGGATACTTAAGTCTCTTAAGTTTCCTTCCTCCAAGAGTCACACTTAAAATCATTACCAAATGTGTCAAGTTGTATCAGGGAGAAATGGGAGAACACTCTTATTCGATCTATAAATCAACCCCTAGCATTGAGGTTCTAGTTATGGTATGTTGGGGATTTGAGCACACAAAACAACAAGATAAATCCCTTTGAGAATATCTAAAATCATTCTGATAACTAAGGCATCTTTCCATGGCATGGGGTAAGTAATCAAAATTTTGAAATTTTGTTGTCAAGGGAGGTTTCAAGTTCAAGAATGACTTGAGGACCATAAATAAAAAGAATTTACAATTAGGGGATAAAAGGAAGGAGGAACCATGAACATGGGTGAAGTGTGAGAAGGGGATATGTTTTTTTTCAAATTTTCAACCAAGGAGGGAATAACACATGTGTCCAATGCTAGGAATAAAAACTCGTTCATGAACATGAGAGTTTAGAGAGAAATAGACTTATGGTTTAATATCGCAGATGAAATATCAAGACAAGGTCATGGGATAGAATTAGAACATGGGATTAAGTCTCATGGTTCCATCATTAGATGGACATTTAATGCCATGGGGTGACAATAGATGAATGGGCTAAATTTGACAAACCAGAATAAAAGAAAAACCTATGATGATAATTAGGAAAGGAAATGAGTCAAGGAGAAAAGATGTGAGAGGAATAAGCATCAATAGGACATGGGATAAGGACCTACAAGGATCAAGTGTCTCTATGGACCTATTACCAAGGGGGTTAGGAATAAGGAATCCTCTAGGATCAAGTTCCTATATGGAATAGGAACCATGGAACCAATTTCTAAGGTTTCATTCCCATCTACAAACTGAAAACTTGGGAGATACAAGAGGGCTGGACATAGAGGGTTAGGGGAAAGGGAAGTGTCAAGTTTTGAAACACTCTAAGAAAAATTTTGGGGCTTGAGGGGGTTCGAGAACCTATGAACCAAGCTCTTACAATGTTTTGGGTAAGTGCACCTAGATGGTGAACAAAAAGGGGGGTATAAGTGGCCACTTTTTTTTCTAAAAACAGGTAAACGTGAACTTCAAAGAGATATTTGAAGGTCATGCACTAAAAACTAGGAGTTGAGAAAACAATAAGAATTTTAGTGCTTTGAATCTAGTTTCTAAAATACTAATTTTTTAAAAAATTGGATAAGATTAAGGTCAAACCTCTCGCGCACAAAAAATTGTTCCTAATTTTTTCAGAAAAACATAACATAGTTGTTTTCATGCATTGCACAAAATATATAGTTAGATTTAGTATTTTGCAAAACCCTTTGTTAGGATGATAGGTAAGAGTGATATCTATAAGTTGTGTATTTTTTTGTAATTTTTTGTTAAGTATTTTTTTTTATGATATTTTGAAGTGACTGCATCTTGAAAATTTGGTACCCATTTGTGCAATGAGCATAACTTGCATCAAAATAATCGAAAATGCAAACTTCTTTTTTTAAAAGTGTATAGAATCTAGTATAGAACAATAACACTAATAATATATAATTTACTTTGAATTTGGTCAAGTATATCAAAAGTTATAAAAATGGTAGACATATGTATGTGAGGATTGTCAAGGCACTGGTAAAGAAAATTAAAGTTTACTATGCTAATTTTTTTTCCAAAAATAGAAAAAAATATATGGTCAGAAAACTGAGAAGATGTGTGAGATTATGGTGGTAATTTTAGAGATACCCACTTGATCATTTGTAAACCTGATGACGACGAAGTCGAGAAATCATGTTGGAAGATGAAAAAATGTGTAAAGGGACAAAAATGGGGGGAAAATGGGCTTGCAAGCCTTAGGGTCGTTTTCCAACCCTCTTACCAAGCCAAAACCCACACGGGTTTTGAAAAACAAAAAGTACTATTCATAGTTCTCCATAACCCGCACGGGTTTTGAAAAACAAAAAGTACTATTCACAGTTCTACATAGCCTGTACGGGTTATGTAGAACTAAAACCATTATTTTGTGTTTAACAAAACTCGTGTGGGTTATGAAGGCATAATAATGTATGCAAGTGTAAACTTAGAATTTACTGCACATATGTATAGACATACATATATAATATGTGTTTATGTATGTATATATGCATATCTGTAGTTATATATACATATATTTATATAGATATATGTATATATGTTTGTATACATGCATGTCTCTTCTTTTCCTCTCTCCCTCTCTCGTCTTCCCCCATCACCGTCTATGTCTACTCTGAGCCCTAATTATCCTCCTTGAGTTCTATCTCATCTCTCTCCCCCTCACACTTCTCTCTCTCTCTCTCTCTCTCTCTCTCTCTCTCTCTCTCTCTCTCTCTCTCTCTCTCTCTCTCTCTCTCTCTCTCTCTCTCTCTCCACTTCCTATTTGGTTCCTAGTTCTATATAACCCGTACATGATGTGTGCAAAAAGATGGTGGTCAGAAAAGTGGACACCACCCAAAAAAAACTTGAAAAAACAGGCAGCGCGTATGCGGTTTTAAAATTTCAAATTCCTACGTACGCGCTTAGGTTTGTTCTTCCCGAGCCTAGAAAAGGTAGCGCGTACGCGCTGCTTTTAGGAAAATGAGCACGTACGTGTTGCTTATAGGAAAATGAGCGCGTACGCGCTAATAATCCAAATAAAACCACATACGTGGTAAAAAAAGTTTTAAAAAAAAAAACCGGGTCTCATTTACCCATAAATCGCGTTTTAACTTCATTTTTTCCCCATTTTCTCACCTAAACCACGAACGGGGTGCTAAATTTGTCCTCCAGGCTATGGATCAAGGTTAGTTTTTATTTATTTTTATCTTTCTTTCCAGTTTATGCAATTTGTTTTACATTTTGAATTTAATTTCATTAATTTTGATTAGGTTTTTTTCATTTTTTGTTTCAAAAACTAGATTCTTCTAATCTTGAACAAGAACAACCAAATGCACCTCCTGAAAACCCACAAGAACAACCAAATGAACCTCCTGAAAACCCACAAGAACAACCAAATGCACCTACTGAAAACCCACAAGAACAACCAAATGCACCTCCTGAAAACACACAAGAACAACCCCCATTTCCTCCTTTTGACCGCACAGCCGAAACACAGGAAGAATTAATTAATCAGTTAGGACAAAATACATCTAAAATCAATAGACTGATTGTAAAATTGAAAACTTCTGAACTTGACCATCATCAATCTCTCGCCACTAGCCTAGAAACATTAGCTAGTGGTGTCATAGTTGTTTCCACAAAAATTACCAAATGGGGAAGCTTTAGGGATAGGTGTCGTCAATTCTATGCCAATTGGCTATCATACGATGGAGTAAAAAACAAAAATATTTCTAAACAACAAATATGTGCCCTTTTTGTTGATCCCAAAACTGGTCAGTCATTACCTCTTAATGCAAAGAGGTTTCCCATACATTGGTGTATCAATGCACAGATGAAGAATCTTTTTTGGCAGAGGTTGTGGATGGTCTTTGATGATCCACCTTGTAATAATTATGAGGTGCCATTATATTTTTTGAGAAAAATATATTGTGAGTTTGTGCTCAATGTGCGGCCAAACTATTTTGACATGAGAGAGTTTCATGGTAGAGGTGTTGGCTCTGCCCAAGATAGACCTAGAACCCGTAGGCGATTAGCCGCGGAGAGTCGTCGCCCCCTAGCACTCTAACCCAAGGTGCATCAGGTTGTCCCATTAGAGCTGAAAGAGTCAATGGAGCTGCAAACTCTTCAAGCAGTCACAGCATTGATTAGTGCCATCATCCAGCATGGGACGTCATTAGCACACCCTATTGTATTGGATGATGAGCCGTTAGAGGGCGCAGAGAGTCGATCGAGCATATGTGTGTCAGTTGCTCGGGGATATGCTCGGGGATAGATGATGCAGCCGGTGCAGATGGATACTCATATCATCTGTACAGGATTTGTGGTTGTAGATGTCAGGCTCACACGGTTGAGGATGTCGCGCTGACAAATGAGTTGATGGACATGGTGTTTACCCATGAGCCACAGATACAGGTGTGTTGATTTGAATTCATAACATTTTATTTATCAGTCACTTTAAATTTGTAATTACATAAAAAAAAATCATTTATACATCGATTTAAATTGAGACAAATAATATGCATTTCAGGATGCAGCAGCGATATCCCATACACCTCCCCCAGTTACCATAGCTACAACTTCGATGCCGGAGGTATAGATTTTGTAACATGTTAAAATAGAATAGTACACTTTTAATTCAAAAAAATACAAGATATACTAACTATCTTTAATGCTTGGTCCAATTTTTGGTTTGTAGGTGTTGACAGGGGACGAAATGTCCCAGATTGATGACATCACGCTCTCAGCGATCGATTTTGGCCTACAAGGCTATACGGTATCATATTTTGTACAACTCTTTTTATGTATTGTTTTGATGGAATATGCAAGTCATTTCATTTTAGATTTTTAAAATTATGTTTAATTTATTTCTGTACTAATATCTCATGTTAATTTTGTGTTTTTAGGGTACCCCCTCCGCATCTAGGGCTCATCCTAAGAAAAAGAATTCCTCGAAGACACCAAAACGTGTGAAGAAGGTAATTGAACACATTTTTAGTTGTACAATTGTTTGAAAATGTTGAAATCAAGTATTAGTTGGGGTTTGTAGATTGATTAGTGTTTTTTGTCTATTTTACATGTATAGCGGCCATTGAGCTTTGTGGATATGTTGAACGCACCTAATTCATCTGCGGATCAAGAGAGGGCGGAGGTATGTATCTCTACTTTATTTTCTTGATTTCATAATTATATGCACGCGTACATGTGAACTTGTGATATATTATAATCTTATAATTTTTTCATACAGGGAATATCCATACCTATTTCGTCAATGGCGAACCCTCCTCCTTGCACTGGAGAAGCATCTCGGGATCTGGTACACTTTTGTTTGATATGTAAAATTAATTGTTTTCAACCTTCAATACTTATCATTATATTAATTGTATTTAATCTTTGTACATTTTTTGTATAGGTAATAACGTCAGTTTCTACATCGATGGTGTAATGTCCCCTTCTCAGACCTGATCTTTGACTTGGTCATTATTGGCTTCAGGGCATGATTGAAGAGTTAAGTTGATATATTTAATTAAAAGGTCACGTTTTAATATTATATTCGAACGTTGACCCCTTGGCCTAGTCTATTGACTTTATGTTGTTTTGAAAAGGGGGCTTTTTGAGGGTGGCACCTTCATTAAAGATTATTTTATTAATTTCCAAAGTCAAAGCAAGCTTAATGTGGGTGCATTTATCACGGTATTGAATTTAATTAAAATATCAATATTAAGCTTGAAAGGAAAAGGATGCCATCTTGGAGAAAGGATTAGGGTTTGGATATTGAAGTGGATGTTAGGGTTTCGTGAAGTCAACAAGAAGTTATAAAAGGAAGACTTTGAGCATCATTTCACATCTTTGGTCTACAGTACTGTTATGTTGCCGGTTTGGCTCTGGGTTTGCTTCGAGGAATGAAGGCCTCCTAGCTCGGGCATCGCTTCTTGTTTGTAAGACAACAACTAGTGGTGATTTTAGTCTAGTTTGTGAGTTCCTTGAAATTTGTGCATTGTAATCAGCATTGTAGTTCTTAGTTTCTGATTTTTGCATATTAGAAGTTCCTGGTTTTTGCATGTTAGCTTCAGCAGATTGGATGTTTAATTCATAAATCAAAAAGGACAAAGAAATTCATTGTGGGTATTGCATATTCCCTTCCATATAGGAAAGGCGCCCATGTGTGCCAATTTGTAGATTTATTTGTGAAGCATCAGATTTTTAAAAGAGAAATTGCCCTTTCCAGTTGGGTCGTACCTTTGTTGTCTTGGGAATTGTGCATTGAGTGTTAGATGTTTTTTAAGTTTGTTTTATGTTCTTAGTCTGAGCACCTCCTTTCTATTAGAGTTTTGCAATTGATATCAAGCATTTTGAATGAGTAAAGAGTGAGTTCCGAGCATTTCAAAGGAATCCTATGTTGCTGGTTATTTGTTGAAAGGTGCGGGTCTGTTAAATCAGTTTGGAGAAATCTGCAATATCTTTATTCGATGGTGGTGAAAGTTCTTTGAAAGCGATGGGAATGCTTCATTGAAGATTTATTCAAGTCTAGAGAAAAGGTTGGATCTGTTTATTATGATTTCCGTTAATCTTACTTCTCAGCAAAGGAATTCATTAATATTGTACCTCTCTATTTATATGCTGATACGTATTGTTTGCAAGATTTCATCTTTCATAGTGTAAGCTGGCAGTAGTACTGACAGTAGAGTAAAATCTTGCTTTATCAAATTGTAATGCTCTTCTTACTTTCAGCATTTGATATTGTATTTAATTGACCTTCGCCCTATGGTAGCTACTTTCCCATTCTGGGTTAGCAAGCACATTCTGGGTGTTGAGTATTTCCAGCTTCCGCATTTCTTTTCAAGCATTGTTTTGTAATCACTCCGCCATATGGTCACCCCTCACTCCATTCTGGATTGGGTAGCACATACTTGGTGTAGAGTTCCCTTTCAGCATTTAGGGTAGAAGATCCTCTGACCATATGCTCGCCATCATCGGCGCCATTCTTGGTTAGAGTTACTGCATAAGCAATTTGTTTTAGATCCTCTGACCAATGCTCACACCTTGCCCACAACGGGATCCTGGTGTACATTCTGGTTAGAGTTGCTTCAGCACGTTTTGGTTTATCTTCTAACCTTAACGGGTGCATTGAATGTAATTTGTAATTTGTACAAACGAAAAAATTTGGCTCGAAATATTTCAGTGGTATTAGAGCCAAGATCTTGCCATCCTGTGAACAATCTGTCTATGAGTGATAGAGAAAAGAGGTACATTGCAAGGGAAGACAAGAAGGTTGGAAAACAGTTCCAGCCTTATTAGGCTCCAAAAGGTTAGACAGCTTCAGAGATCTTGAGGGCTCATTGGGAGTCTTCTCAGGAATCAGATATGGCAGAGGGTGAGAGATCAATTGGGGGTAACGAGAGAGTTACCAACAACAGAGATGACAGTGGGAAAGGAAGAGAAAGATCTATGAGTCCCGGAAAGAGATTTGAAAGAAAGATGGATGACTTGATGGACATGGTATCTCTCATGATGGGGAAAGTGGGTCAAAATACCACTCCACAAAACAACTCAGGGCATAGAGGAGAGCATAGTGCCTCCAACCAGCATGATGGACATGCAGCCCGGACTGTGTCAAACAACACTTATATTTCTTCCAAGCCATTCAAACCCACCTTTTTGGTACCTGAAAACACTCAGCCAGAGCCTGAAGAGAATGCTTCATTCGTGGAGCAGTTGAGACTTGGTCGTGCAGAGTATGATTCTCTACCTGACGACATCAAGATGGATTTGTCCTATAACGATTTCATGGATCATAAAAGGAAAAACAAAGGACAAGGGAGACACTATGATCAAAGAAGACCATCAAATCAAGGAGACTTGTACCAAGCTATCAACAAGGTGACACTTCCACACTTTGACGGGAGTGATACCAGTTCAGCCCGAGCTTGGATTTAGAAGATGGATAACTATCTAGCTCTCAGACCTATGGCAGAAGAGGAAACGATCAAGTTCACTATGCTACACCTTGATGGGGTGGCGCATGAATGGTGGTACCATGGCCTAGTTACTCTGGGTCATCGGTCTATCACAACTTATGATGAGTTCACTACTAGGCTCATCGAGAGGTTTGAAAAGAAGGATCCTGAAATTCATTTCAGAGAACTGGCACAATTGAAACAGTATGGCACTATTGATGCCTACATTGTGGAGTTTCAGAGACTCTCAGTCATGGTGACTGGAATCACGGAGAGGAGATTGGTGATCCTTTTCAGTGAAGGGTTGACAGAACCACTCAAAGGTTGGATTAAAGCCTTTGATCCACCAACCCTGCAGGAGGCCATGAAGAAGGCAAGAAACATGGAGTGGGCTGCTCCTAAGGCAAAATTTCAGTCAAATTCCCCCTTCCAGAAAAGGGATAAAGGGAAAAGACCTCAGCATAGACCTCCTTTGAGACCTCAGCACAAGGAGTTCAAACATCACAATCCCCATGTCACTAGGTTGGATCCTGAAACCCTGAATGAACTCAGAAGAAAAGGGTTGTGTTTCCGGTGTAGGGAAAAATGGTCTCAAGATCATGTTTGCCCTAAGGGAGTTAAATTCAATCAGATTGAGTACTATTCTGCTAGTGAAAGTAGTTCTAATTTTTCCGACCAGCAATTTGATTTTGAAGAAAGTGAGGTAGAAAGAGCTCCAGAAGAGTTTGGAGATGAGAAGGAAAGTGGTGGAGTTTTGGCTCAGCTTTCGAGCTTCCAAAGAAACGAATCATTCAAGGTTCAAGGGATGATCAAAGGGCAGCGAATCGTTGCCTTGATCGACACTGGAGCAACACATAACTTCATTGATGAAGTTGTGGTAGCAAAGAAGGGGCTGCAAACAGAGGAGTTTGAGGGCTTCAAGGTCATGGTTGCCGATGGATTCCATATTTCATGTACTAAGAAAATCTTGAACTTGAAAATGCAATTGGGGAATTACGAAGTCAAGGATGACTTCTATGTAGTCCACATTGGAGATACTGATGTTGTCTTAGGCATTCAATGGCTGCGTTCTCTTGGGGAGATCTCCTTGAATTTGCAGACTATGGAGTTGAAGTTTCAATCTGATGGGAAGAAGATAGTTCTAAGAGGAATGTCCAATGGGGGCCCTCGGGTTGTGTCATTCAAAAGAATGGCAAGGCTGATCTGTCACGATCAAGCCGAGTGGGTTGCAGAGTGCATGATCCTTCCTGCTAGTCCGGTTGAGACTAAACGAGACCATCCTCCTGATGTTCAGTCTCTACTCACGAAGAAGAGCAAGGTCTTTGCAGACTTGCCTCCTGGACCACCACCTGAACGAGGTTCAGAACATATCATAGAGCTCAAGGAAGGAGCTAAACCGGTGATTACAACTCCATATCGGTACCCGAAGAGGCAAAAGGATGAGATTGAGAAGAATATTCAAGAACTCTTGGAGATGGGTTTCATTCGCCCAAGCAAGAGCCCCTTTGCATCTGTCGTGGTTCTTGTGAAGAAGAAGGATGGTACCATGCGCATGTGTGTGGACTATCGTGCTTTGAATCAAAGCACCATAAAAAATAGATACCCCATTCCCAGGATAGATGAGCTCATTGATGAGCTACATGGGGCCAAGTTCTTCTCGAAGATCGATTTGAGATCGGGTTACCATCAGATTCGAATGAGAGGATCAGATGTGGAGAAGACAGCTTTCAGATGTCACTATGGCCATTTCAAATTCTTAGTCATGCCATTTGGGTTGAATAACGCTCCGGCTACCTTTCAGTCTTGCATGAACCGTATTTTTCAGAATCAGTTAAGGAGATTTGTGTTGATTTTTTTTGATGACATACTGATTTACAACAAGACTTGGGAGGATCATCTCAAGCACTTGGAGGAAGTGCTTAGTATTCTGGAATCTGAGAGTTTGTTCGCAAAAGCATCCAAATGTGAATTTGGAATGGAGGAGTTACTGTACCTTGGCCACATAATCAGTGCTGAGGGAGTAAAGGTGGATCCTGAAAAGATCAAGGCAGTAGTTGAGTGGCCACCTCCTGAGAACTTAACTCAGTTGAAAGGTTTTTTGGGTCTTTGTGGTTTTTATCGGAGATTCGTAAAGGGGTATTCACAGAATGCTGCTCCCCTTACTGATCTCACCAAAAAGGGAGCCTTTTGTTGGTCAGAAAAAGCTCAAATTATTTTTGACAAGTTCAAGAAGATCATGAGCTCGTGCCCAGTTCTGGCTATTCCGGATTTCTCCAAGCCATTCGAGTTGCGGTGTGATGCATCGGGTGAAGGAGTTGGGGCTGTCCTGATGCAAGACAAACACCCTATTGTGTTTGAGAGCCGAAAATTAAGGGGTGTGGAAAGAACATACTCAATTTATGACAAGGAAATGCTTGCCATTATGCATGCATTAGCCAAGTTCAGGCAGTACTTGGTGGGGAACAAGTTTGTGGTTAAGACTGACCACAATCGCCTCAAGCATTTCATGCACCAGAAGGACCTAAATGAGAGGCAACAGAAATGGGTGAGTAAGCTTCAAGCTTATGACTTTGACATTGAATATGTCAAAGGGAAAAATAATATCGTTGCTGATGCTTTATCCAGGAGACCTCATCTTAGCTCATTGTGTGAGCTTACTGCAGATTGGAGAGACATGTTGCTTGCTGATTATGCCAAAAATCAGTTTGCAACCAGCATTCTTGAGGGTACTTTTCATGATGAAAGGTACAAGGTGGTTGAGGGATTGATACACTATAAGGGAAGAATCTTTCTGGTGGCTGACTCTAAGCTTAAGAAGAAGATTCTTTTAACATTTCATGATATTCCGGTTGCTGGTCACCAAGATTTTTTCAAGACATATAGGCAGATCCGAGAAAGGTTTTCTTGGAAAGGGTTGAAAGGAGAAGTACAACGCTACATTCAGGAGTGTCCTATTTGTCAAGTGAACAAGAATGAGCATACATTACCAGCTGGTTTGCTGCAACCACTTCCTATTCCCAATCAAAAATGGGAAAGCATCTCGATGGATTTCATCACAGGGTTGCCCAAGGCCCAAGGGAAGGATTGTATTTATGTAGTGGTGGATAGGCTAACCAAATTTTCTCATTTCTTCGCCATTACCAGCACTTTTTCTGCAGCCCAAGTTGCAGATCTATTTTTTCGAGAGGTGTTTAGGCTGCATGGGTTGCCAAAGAACATTGTGAGTGATAGGGACAGCAAGTTCCTAAGTACTTTTTGGCAAGAAGTCTTCAGAATGAGTGGTACTGTGCTCACTCCAAGCACTAGTTACCATCCCCAAACAGATGGACAAACGGAAGTAGTGAACAAGTGGTTGGAAGGCTACTTGAGAAACTATGTGTCAGAATAGCAAAGAGCTTGGGTCAAGTGGCTACATATAGGCGAGTACTGCTACAATTCTTCTTTTCATATGTCAATTAAGATGTCTCCTTTCTTGGATCTTTATGGGTATGAAGCACCTAGCTTTGCCGATTTGGTGTTTGGTGAGAGCAGAGCACCCCAAGCCAAGGACTTGTTGCAGCAAAGTCAAGACATCATGAAATCCTTGAAGGATAATCTGCAGATTGCACAGAATCAGCAGAAGATGTATGCTGATCAGAGACATGTTGAGCGCTCTTTCGAGGTTGGGGATACGGTTTATCTCTGATTGCAGCCTTACAGACAGTCTACTCTCAAGAAGAGTGGAGTTGAGAAGCTCAAACCTCGTTTCTATGGGCCATTCAGGGTCATCAGAAAAGTTGGGGCAGTAGCTTATGAGTTAGAGCTACCTTCTGATAGCCGAGTGCATAATGTTTTCCACGTGTCTCGTCTCAAGAAGGCACTTGGACATAATGTGGTTGCTTCATCACAGTTGCCGCCTTTGGATGAGGAGGGACAGTTAGTTCTAATTCCAGAGGAGATACTTGATTTCAGAGAACGTTCTTTGAGGAAAAGAACTATCAGAGAATACCTAGTGAAGTGGAAGAACCTACCTATGGAGGATGCGACTTGGGAAAGTGATGAGATTCTGCAGCATTCTGGTTTGCAATTGCTTGAGGACAAGCAATCTTGGGGAGGGCGGACTGTAATGTCCCCTTCTCAGACCTGATCTTTGACTTGGTCATTATTGGCTTCAAGGCATGATTGAAGAGTTAAGTTGATATATTTAATTAAAAGGTCACGTTTTAATATTATATTCGAACGTTGACCCCTTGGCCTAGTCTATTGACTTTATGTTGTTTTGAAAAGTGGGGCTTTTTGAGGGTGGCACCTTCATTAAAGATTATTTTATTAATTTCCAAAGTCAAAGCAAGCTTAATGTGGGCGCATTTATCACGATATTGAATTTAATTAAAATATCAATATTAAGCTTGAAAGGAAAAGGATGCCATCTTGGAGAAAGGATTAGGGTTTGGATATTGAAGTGGATGTTAGGGTTTTGTGAAGTCAACAGGAAGTTATAAAAGGAAGACTTTGAGCATCATTTCACATCTTTGGTCTACAGTACTGTTATGTTGTCGGTTTGGCTCTGGGTTTGCTTCGAGGAATGAAGGCCTCGTAGCTCGGGCATCGCTTCTTGTTTGTAAGACAACAACTAGTGGTGATTTTAGTCTAGTTTGTGAGTTCCTTGAAATTTGTGCATTGTAATCAGCATTGTAGTTCTTAGTTTCTAATTTTTGCATATTAGAAGTTCCTGGTTTTTGCATGTTAGCTTCAACAGATTGGATGTTTAATTCATAGATCAAAAAAGACAAAGAAATTCATTGTGGGTATTGCATATTCCCTTCCATATAGGAAAGGCACCCATGTGTGCCAATTTGTAGATTTATTTGTGAAGCATCAGATTTTTAAAAGAGAAATCGCCCTTTCCAGCTAGGTCGTACCTTTGTTGTCTTGGGAATTGTGCATTGAGTGTTAGATGCTTTTTAAGTTTGTTTTCTGTTCTTAGTCTGAGCGCCTCCTTTCTATTAGAGTTTTGCAATTGATATCAAGCATTTTGAATGAGTAAAGAGTGAGTTCCGAGCATTTCAAAGGAATCCTATGTTGCTGGTTATTTGTTGAAAGGTGCAGGTCTGTTAAATCAGTTTGGAGAAATC
This sequence comes from Cryptomeria japonica, assembly GCF_030272615.1. Lineage (NCBI taxonomy): Eukaryota > Viridiplantae > Streptophyta > Pinopsida > Cupressales > Cupressaceae > Cryptomeria > Cryptomeria japonica. The sequence goes on from NC_081408.1 coordinate 703,418,225, forward strand.
TGCAATATCTTTATTCGATGGTGGTGAAAGTTCTTTGAAAGTGATGGGAATGCTTCATTGAAGATTTATTCAAGTCTGGAGAAAAGGTTGGATCTGTTTATTTCCATTTTCGTTAATCTTACTTCTCAGCAAAGGAATTCATTAATATTGTACCTCTCTATTTATATGCTGATACGTATTGTTTGCAAGATTTCATCTTTCATAGTGTAAGCTGGTAGTAGTACTGACAGCAGAGTAAAAGCTTGCTTTATCAAATTGTAATGCTCTTCTTACTTTCAGCATTTGATATTGTATTTAATTGACCTTCGCCCTATGGTAGCTACTTTCCCATTTTGGGTTAGCAAGCACATTCTGGGTGTTGAGTATTTCCAGCTTCCGCATTTCTTTTCAAGCATTGTTTTGTAATCACTCCGCCATATGGTCGCCCCTCACTCCATTCTGGATTGGGTAGCACATACTTGGTGTAGAGTTCCCTTTCAACATTTAGGGTAGAAGATCCTCTGACCATATGCTCGCCATCATCGGCGCCATTCTTGGTTAGAGTTACTGCATAAGCAATTTGTTTTAGATCCTCTGACCAATGCTCACACCTTGCCCACAACGGGATCCTGGTGTACATTCTGGTTAGAGTTGCTTCAGCACATTTTGGTTTATCTTCTAACCTTAACGGGTGCATTGAATGTAATTTGTAATTTGTACAAATGAAAAAATTTGGCTCGGAATATTTCAGATGGTGAGCCATCCTCAGTCCATTGGAGAAGCATCTCAGGCACAGGTACGTCATTGTTCTCTATATTATAGCTTTTAAGTGTTTTTGATATATTTATGTTAGTACATTGTATTAAATGTACATTTAATCTACAATAGACTCCTTCGCGGTACGGCCATAACGTGGATCCATTTAAGTATGTCTTCAAGAAAACTCCTAAGAGTGACAAGGAGAGGAGAGCGAAGACATTAGCTCCTGGATCAGTCGATGAGGTAATCTACATTTCAATTGCAAAGGAATTAAAGTTAAATGCATAGTTATGTTGTTAATTGTGAACTATTTTCTACAAAAGAATTCTAACTTGGCTTTTGAATTGTGGTTTTGCAGCCATCTACAGAGCCGCGTACTGCGCTGAAGAGGCTTGATTTTGATGATCCACCACAAGTTTAGGATCATATAGTGTTAGTTTTGGTCATAGAATGACCAATACATGTAGATATATTCTACATTTTTATTGTATATCGATTTGGACATGGCATATGCCACATTTTTGTAATACTTGTATTGACTTGGCAGACATGCCTTTTTTTATATATATAAATATCGATATTCGATCCAATTAATGTGTAATGAGTTCATTATTTTATATTCATTTTATTTTGTGGTTGTCCTTTTATAAATTTAAATGAATATTTGCATATGTAATCAACAATATGAATATAAACAACAAAAATATATGATATAAAGCATTGTAATCGTGGAATATGATTTGATAAAATTTCTAAAATGTTGAATTAACCCTACAAATTTCCTTGTATTCAGTTCATTATTGTGTATTCGTTGTATTTGGTGGCTGCCCTTTTATAAATTTAAATGAATATTTGCATATGTAATTAACAATATGAATATAAACAACAAAAATTGACAATATGAATATAAACAACAATGTGTTTGGTGTGAGAGCACCCTCACACTCGCAATGGTCAAATTATGTTCGTCATGTGCACAAAACAACATCACGAGCGCATCCGTGTGGGTAGGTTTACGCTAGGCATGGCACTATCATGCATCCCAAAGCACCAAAACGTCGAGAGTCATACCCTACTGGTGCAATCTCTCAAGTGCCTTGAGTCCAAAAAATTGTCAAAATTTGACGGGCTATTTTTTCCAATCCACGACACATACAATCAATCTATTTGATCCTGTGGGGTTGCATGAGACTCCTCTACAATGGCCTATCTCGGTTTTTGACGACTCGGAGCCATTTTCAATTAGTAGCATTTTTTCGCCTGCTCCAAAAACCATTAGTTGCTTGCAAGGAAAAGTTGCAAGATTGGCTAGAATTGATTCAGTTCTTCTTATGCACAAACCGACATCGCGAGCGCGTCCGGGTGGGCAGGTTTACGCTAGGCATGCCCCTTTCATGCATCCCAAAGCACCAGAACGTCGAGAGTCATACCCTACCGATGTGATCTCTCAAGTGCCCTGAGTCCAAAAAATTGTCAAAATTTGACAGACTATTTCTTCCAATCCATGACACATACGGTCGATCTTTTTGATCTCGTGGGGTTGCGTGAGGCTCCTCTACAATTGCCTATCTCGATTTTTGACGAATCGGAGCCATTTTCAATTAGTAGCATTTTTTCGCCTGCTCCAAAAACCGTCAGTTGCTTGCAATGAAAAGTTACAAGATTGGCTAGAATTGATTCGGTTCGTCTTATGCACAAACCGACGTCACGAGTGCGTCCGCCTGGGCAGGTTTATACTAGGAATGGCCCTGTCATGCATCCCAAAGCACCAGAACGTTGAGAGTCATACCCTACCGGTGCGATCTGTCAAGTGCCCTGAGTCCAAAAATTATCAAAATTTGACAGACTGTTTCTTCCAATCCACGACACATAAAATTGATCTGTTTGATCCCATGGGGTTGCATGAGGATCCTCTACAATGGCCTATCTCAGTTTTTGACGACTCGGAGCCATTTTCAATTAGTAGCATTTTTCGCCTGCTCCAAAAACCGTCAGTTGCTTGCAAGGAAAAGTTACAAGATTGGCTAGAATTGATTCGGTTCATCTTATGCACAAACTGACGTTGCGAGCGCATCCGGGTGGGCAGTTTTATGCTAGGCATGCCCCTTTCATGCATCCCAAAACACCAAAACTTATAGAGTCATACCCTACTGGTGCGATCTCTTAAGTGCCTTGAGTCCAAAAAATTGTCAAAATTTGATAGACTATTTCTTCCAATCCACGACACAAATGGTAGATCTGTTTGATCTTGTGGGGTCGCGTGAGGCTCCTCTACAATGGCCAATCTCAATTTTTGATGACTCGAAACCATTTTCAATTAGTAGCATTTTTTCGCCTGCTCCAAAAACTGTCAGTTGCTTACAAGGAAAATTTGCAAGATTGGCTAGAATTGATTCGGTTCATCTTATGCACAAACCGACATCGCGAGTGTGTTCGGGTGGGTAGGTTTACGTTGAGAGTCATACCCTACCAATGCAATGTAGAAGTTGCTTGACAACTTTTTTGACAATTTTTTTGACAACAGTGACAATTTTTGCTCAAATTGTATCTAGTCTCAATCTATGACCCCTATGACCCGATAATGACTCAAATAATTATCCATGATTATACAAGAATCAAGAATGCTCATGATTGACCAGGGACACATCACATATACTCAAAACATAGTCACAAAACATTGACACACAAAATAGTCACAAAACATTGTCACATATTATTCAAAAATTTGCCTCTAAATATGGTCAAATTAGCTCTTGGCTATTTGATTATACAAAAAAAATGTCTTACAAATCATCTCATGGGCTTTTATACAAAATTTGGCATTACAATATATGTGATTCAGCTCATCGCCATTTTAATATACAAATCATCTCATGGGCTTTTATACAAAATTTGGCATTACAATATGTGCGATTCAGCTCATCGCCATTTTAATATACAAAATTTGGCATGTACATATGTACAAATCAGCTCATTGCCACTTAAATATACAAAATTATGCCCCTAAACATGTAAAAATCAGCTCATGGGCATTTATATATACAAAAAATGAATATAGAACAATTCATCGATGATTTATACAAAATTCTCAAAATCATTCTACTCTGAACCGTAGAATCAATCAAGTGAGCCTTCAGGATCGGCTCTAACCCGTATTGTGTCAAGTATTGCCTCGTGGTCAGATTCATGAACTTTCCATAAAATCTTGTTATGAGGTCTACCACGATATTTCATCAAATTTATATTTGTTGCAACAACAAGGTTAGAGAAATGAAGAATGTGTCTGTGTGTTTCAAAGTCCTTGAACAACCAAACATCATAATTCTTGATAGGGTATCTCTGAAGCCATGTTCCTGTCACAACAACATACCCTATTGGGTACTCAATACCCTCTCTATCAATGATTGTGGTTGTCAATTTTCTTTTAGGCTCAACACAACGACACAAATAGTAATATGTTCCTTCTTCATTGTTCTCTTCTGCAACAACTGCATACACATGACCTGCATTTTATAAAGTGTTAATTAATACCAAAAATAAAGTATGATGTACAACAAAATGAACCAAAAAGAATACTTGCAAAAAAATTAACTCAAAAAATCACCTGAATCCACTAGGTCAGATACATGGTCAAAATCCACTGATGTCTCCATTTGGCTCAATTGTAGTGCTTTGGGAATTTGATATGAATCAATGGGAACCAACGGTCTACAAGACCATTTGTCAACCCACTCTTGTGATTCACATTCTTCCCACAAACAATACATGCATGAAGAGCAAAAACATACCATCTGTCTCGTATAAATTACCAGTGAACTTGAATTTGAACTAATAAATGAGTGCATGTCACTCGATCTTGCAACTGTACAACAATCTAGATAGTTTTCAATGTTAGATTCAGTGATCAACCAAAAATATCTATGAACCAATGGCGTACCTAGATTACCTGGACCCATCGTAGACTTACACCATCACACAATTGTTTCTGCATCTACCAACTCAGCACCACCTTCGTACTTCAACTCTTCCCTGGCTAGGGCTCTTTTCACACATGCTCCTGCACCATCGTGCTCTCCCTTACCATATCCAGCCTCAGTGAAATTCCAAAAATGTTGTACACCGCTTGTCACATGCATCTTTGTCAACCAATAAAACATCCTTGCATTCTTGAATTGTGCGGTGCAATTATCTGACCATATTAAGTGTCGGTTGTATCATATGTTCCTTTCCCTTAAACTATCATAGAAAACTTTAAAGCATCCTTGTACAAACTCTGATGAATGAGTACGATCATCACTTATGTAGAAGTGATACTCTCTTACAACCTTTCTATCCTCCTATGTGTTATCATCTGCATGCATGAATGTTATGTGTACAAAAATAGAAACTTGTGTAGAGTGATAATACATGGATTGCACTTCATTTTGAGGTTGTAGTGTATAATTTTCAGCAAAATCAATGATAGAGACAATGGTGCCAAGAGGAAATGTGTCCTTACATAACTTGAATTGCTCATCTAACCATCAAGCTCTATGTGTATGCATTATGTACTCATAAACTAGTTTCTCTTGAAACATTTTCATAAATTGAGCTACACATATATCATTTTTCACTAGCTCACATCTCTTCAAATCTTTTCCATCTTTAACTCCATATGTGACTGTCTTGTATTTTCCTAAAGAAACTAGTTTCGTACCAATTTCATGTGTGCTCTCCAAATGTATGCATCTTGGTAAACATTGCAAACCACCACATATAGCACAAGAACCTTCCAAACAAGGCATCTTATAATAAATGCAACCATCATGTCTATTACATAGCACACTTGAAATAAAATCTCTTGCCGACTTAGGAGGTGCTTGTATATTACATCCTGCAAAACATTGTTAGTGTGCAGAGTAGAACAAATATGATGAAAAATATCATAATAAATGGAAAATTCAATATGCATCCTACAACAACACGTGGTGCATACATGATTAATCTTAATATAAAAAGGTTTTGCCATTTCAAAAAATCTTTGAGAAATTTGTATTTGAGGAAACTTTTGAAGGAATCTTTCATAAAATTTAGTTTGAGTCATATCCAACTAGTGTTTCGCATGTGGCTCACAATTTTTAGACCCAATTCGTCTTCTAACAACATCTCTTTGGTTGGGTGATACTCTTGTGTTGTCATGCCAAAAATTTTCAATTAATGTTTTTAGTGCATCTACAACAACCTTGTATTTGCATGGTAGTCTACCCAAGAATGCCCAAAGAGAATTATTGTTAGGTTCCTCTATTTGTTCTTGCCTCTTTAATGCTTTACTTAATGTTGTTCTACTAATGTTTAATGACTTACTTGTTTTGCTTATCAAACGATCTTTTTTTATTTTCTTGCTTATTATGGTTAATGTAATGACACATCGAGTAGCATTAGAATCTTTACTACGTGATTTTGAACCAAAAGATTGATATGCATCAAATAGATTTCTGACAATAGTTCTTTCACTGTTACTTTCAGAT